>NC_048306.1:33872499-33994756 GCF_013100865.1 Trachemys scripta elegans
GGGGGGGCTGCCCGAAGCCAGTAGCGCTGGCTCGGGCAGCTCGGCTTTTAAAGTCTGAGAGGGGAGGAGCTGAGCAGCTCAGCTGGAACCCGGGAAGGGAAGTGCCTGGCTCGGGGTCCGGAGGCAGGGGGCGCTGCCTGAAGCCGGTAGCACTGGCTCGGGCAGCTCGGCTCTTAAAGTCTGAGAGGGGAGGAGCGGAGCAGCCGCGGGAGGGGAAGTGCCCGACCGGCATTTTCCCGGACATGTTTGGCTTTTCGGCAATTCCCCCTGGACAGGGGTTTGATTGCCGAAAAGCAGAACAAGTCCGGGAAAAAACGGACGTATGGTAACCCTATCATATAGGCCAGGATTACATGGGTTTTTCCAAATTCTCAAAGTTCCAGTAATGACAGAAAAGGTACACTGGGTCAACATGTCCAGACAACTAGTGTTGAGACAACTGTCGGCCTCAGCTAAAAATGTTCTTCTGTCCGTCTTCTCGGGTCTAGGTATTGTTCCTCAGAACCAGCCGATGATATTTTCACATTAATATATTGTACAGACAGAGTTTTCATTGCCGTTTGACTTTTTCCATAGTTGATCCACATGCTTGAGCCTAAAAATAACTTCATTGTATATTTTCCTGTTGAATTTAGGACCAGCCTTTTGTGCTGTGATTAATAAAAGAGATTAAAGATGTTAAATTGTTATCAATAATGCTTAAATATGGTCTGGAATGAGTTCCTATTTTGAATATGCTCTTGTTTGCTCTACAATAGAATATATATTCTATATGAACATGAACAATTGGATGCTTTTTAAAAGGTGCTCTAGCTAACTGCAAGTTATTGGGCTTGATTCAGGAATCACTGGGTGGCCTGAGTGTGTGGGTCATCAGACTAAATGATCACAGTGATTCCTTCTGGCCTTAAAATCTGTGAAACTGCATATCTCATTCTCTTTGTAATACCTTCAATAGCAGCTCAGCTCTTGGAGCATTAAGGAGGTAGTATAGCAAAAATATGTTTATTATAGTGCGTTGCTGGAGCAAGTTACTGTATAAATCTGAAGGACAGATTGTGAGCAGCTCTTGTGTGACCACAGAATGGTAGAGGGGTGAATGAGAAAACTTCCTCCTAACCTGCGTTGCACAGTAGCACACCCTGTGTTTTGGGTTTCTTTTCCCCCATGCTCAGGGAGAATGACACCACAAACAGAGCATGGCCCTGTCTTCACATCTCCCTCTCCCACTAACCTGCCAAGATGGTCAGCAGTCATGGACACAGGGGATGATGTGCCCCTTGTGAGCAGTGAGCAATACCAGGAGAGAACAGGACTGCTTGAGACACATTCTCCCACGTCTCCCTTCTGGGGCAGTGGAGCTCCACAGCACTACCTACGCAGGGAGGGAGCCATAAATGCACGATCTATCTCTATGTGTTTTATCTGGAAGATGTCCAGCCCTGTCACAGAGTGAGCACTTGAGAAAAGGAATAGATTTGTTATTTACAGAGAAAATACACAGACATTTCATTACCAGTTTGGGGCTGCTCAGAGTCAGACCTTTGACTTATCCCAGATATTGTTTGGATTTGGCCTCTCTTTTTTGGAAAGGGAATGGAAGTATTGAGAGGCTGCTGCTGCATTTTCTTATGCTTCCTTTTTTCCATCTCCCCATCTGCCTTAAAAGTTTATGTTTCTCTCTTTGAAGTGCCAGCCTTATGGATGTGGTGATTTGTTGTGTTCTTTGGCAAGCATAATGTGTAGAAATTTAGTCCCTGCTACCACACAGATGAGATGATCAAATATCACATTTTCGATACGTGCCATAATGCAGGCAAAAGCTGATAAGGACACACCAAGCTTTTGTCCATTTATATATAGCCTGTTCCATTTATTTACTCCATAGTTTTCTGCTTGTGACAGCCATTCAAATTATATATGTATATCAAAGGAGTAAACACACTAAATAAATAGTGAGGATGTCTGACATTTATTTTATTTATAGGCATTCTATGAGGCTCATCACCATAGATTTACGAGGTGTCACCTCATCAGTGAAGATAAATGTCATGTCAGATTTAAGCCATTGTGTTTATAGGCATAATTTAAGTATCCCTCCTCGCCCCTCTTCTGCCCCCTCCAAGGGTATTTTCTCACTTAATGTAAGAATATGTTTCTCTTGCTGCCTCAGTTATCACTAGTATGCTGCCACCTCTCTTCAGATTTCTTCTTCCACTGTGGGGAGGGAAGGGGGTATAACTGGTTCGGATGTAGCTTAGCACACTTACCTAGAAACATAATCCAATTCTTGTAAACAAAATAACTTTATATGTTAACTTTGACACACATTGGATATACATTCTCCTCCTGATGTGTTGCTGGGGCTTTGTCTTTATATCTCCCATTTCATGGTACTTAGCTGCTCATCTATGATCAAAGAGACAATCCTCATTGCAGAGCCCACTCAAGGTAAATGGGCTGGAAGTGGGAATACATAGGTGAAGAGGCTGTATGGTGGCAGTTAATCCACTCCATAGCCACGATTCCTGTTTTAGTAGAGCATGTGCCTCACAACTGCAGATCCACTGGCCCCACTATTGAAGAGGTTCTATATACAGCTGTACGAGGAGTCCTTTGAAACACCCTGTGCAATGGAACTATATTAGTTTGGCTATGTCTGGAACCCCCCGCACCCATGGAGGAGAGAGAAGGATTTACCACCCAATTAAAGAGCTCCCTTATGATTCACTTAATTACACCAAATAATATCTATTAAAATATTGTATAGATGTGTGTTAAATGTAGGGAAAGAGCTTTAAAACAACTCCACTTAAGCCAAACAGTACTTACAGGTAAACTCTGATCTGAATTTTGGATTTTCTGTAATTCCTCTGTCCCCAAATATGAAACTCATATAAAAACTGAATTTTGTTTATCCAACTTGCTTTTATCCAGTGGCTTTGGATGTCCTGTCATGCAGTCAGATAACTGGAGTTTACCTGCATTTTCATTCTATTGGCATAGATACTGAATCAAAACATAATAATAAAAGTAAACTATAAAAAATGACAGATGCTTCATGTTTATGCTTTTCAAGTTCAAAACAGGAAAACAGCAATGTAGTAAAACACCCAACCTTTGAGATGTTTTAGCTAAGTTATAAACAATTAAAAGGACCTTGCACAATCAGTTATGTTTAAACTATCAGCAATGAATAATTGCCCCTTCTCCCCCTGAAAGGAACTCAGTGCAGATCTTTACCAGAAGTTAACATGCACTGAGCCTTGACTCTTCCTAACTTCCATCTCTAAAGTTATTCACCTGGTCCTCTGTCACTTTATTAAATTTGGTGTAAATCAATCAAATAGATTTTCATATATTTTCTCTGCAAACATGCAAAAATGCATTACTGGTGGGAAATAAAAAATGCATTTTAAAGTCTGAAATGGATTTCTGAGTAGGAAAATAGACTCCCTTTGTTAAAAAGCATGCCATCTGAATTTTAAAACCTCTAACTAGTATCCAGTATGAATCAGGCTTTTCTTGAGTTAATCAAATATATTAATGGTGAAACTCAGCACAGTGTGACACAGAGAAAAGGTATGTGTTAAATAATGTTAAGTTCATCTCAGAAGTGTAATGATCTCTGTTCTTTAGGTGCCAGCATGTTGGCTACTAACTGCTTCCTCTTAAGGGATTTTACTACATAAACACACATTTTAAATACCTCTTGGTATTTTTTTATTTAAGATTTTTGGGGTGGGTTTAAGTAATACAATTAACAGGCTTGATTAAGGGGCTCACCCTATAGCCTTTACACACATGAGTACCCGATTTACCTTCCCTGTGATTATTTATGAGAGTAAAGTACTATAAACTGACTCTCAAAGTCATTTCCAAAAAGCTGAAGTGAAACTCCCACCCTCTTTTTGCACTTCAGAATTCATCAAGGGGTTATGCTTTACACAGTTAGAGCCTCTAGATTATGAACTGATCTAAGCTAGCTGATCTAAGTGAGCGTAGCTTGAAGGGAACGTTACTTCTTTAAAAGGAACAGAATTGTCAAATTTTGGCTTTTGCTCTGCTTGATAAAAGATTAAGGTGTTTGTTGCAGTGGAAAGTTAGAAACTTTTGGACACTATAAAGTATGACAGAGTATATACATACACATCAGTATGTGTAATTCTGATTCTTTTGAAGAGAATTAATTGAAACATTTTGAGATGTGTTACATTATTTCATGCAGATATATGTTCATGTATATAATTTGAGAGAATAGCTAATTAGTTATGTTGAAAAAATAATTATGTAAATACCTGAAATAAGTATTCATTGTTTTAGTTCTATGGGATAAAGCAGAAGCTGAAACTTGTTCTTATTTATATAATAATTGTATTCAATATGATGTAATGTTATGTGGCTAGGTGTAAATCCTTCCCTGTGCTTTGCTAGTGCAGAAGAGGATGAAGGAGCTTCTTCACTTCCACATAGCAGTGGGGCAGGAGTCTTATGTAGTATGCAAGAGCAATAGGTAAAGGGATTTGTTACTGAACTGCCTAGTTCTCCATGACCCTAAGAATGTGCTTACTAGATGGCAGGATTAGACCACTGGATGGGTTACCTACAATGGTTAATAGAAAATGGTATTGGTTAGTATTTTTTTAAATTAACCTAGCAGTTTACCATCCAAAGCCAAATAACTCCAACAAACCTGCTTTAACCTGAAAAGAGAAACATTTAAAAGAGATCACTAAAAATGTATTTGCTTGTCTGCATTAAAGCACAAGATAGTCACGAACTGTAATTGAAAATATATCTAAAATCAATTTGTTTTTACTTGTATCAAGCAATCTCTGACAGTATCAGAAGCCCAAATTAAATTGTTAAGCTTACAGGAAGCTGTGGGAGAGACTCATCAGAATGTTTTAGAAGTCAAACCTTACAGTAATGTAGAAATTTCAATGAACAAAATAATAGAAATAAAATTGAATAGCGAGGATGCCATCAGTTGTCTTGAAATTGACTTTACCCACCCTCTCATCCTATTTTCCCTGGTTTTGGGTTAACCATTAAGTTGCTAGATCTTCTGACCTCAAGCACAAATAACTGTTTAAATATTTTTTTCAACAAAAAGCTTTTGAAATGGATGCAGAATCAGTTAATCTGTGTCCTGCTTTTGAGTGGCTTGAAAAGTAATATAATATGTCCTGAACCCAAAATGCTAGATGTGACAGCTAATGCATTTCTCAAGAGCCTATTGAGTAAAAGATATCCAGCAGTACGAATATAGAGCAACCTCATCTTTGTACAACAAGGATGAATTAATTCTTTTGTGTTATATTCCTATCAGGAAGCTAATGAGGATTCTTGGCTGGCCTGTTGCCAATGGTTGCTAAGTGAAGGTGAAGTCTTGATTAGCCAAAGGTTTTCCAGCAGTTGATATCTGAAGTGAAGCAGACAAATGGTTAGGAGTCTATACTACAATACCTTTTAGGCCACTAACTAAGGAAATAGAACTTACTCTATTACTCCAATTACTCTTCTCGGTGCTATTAAAAAAGAAAGATTTTGGTTGCTTAATTGAATATACTTTGACCTAGAGCTGAAGCCAGGTATTCATAAGAGATTTGAGCTCTAGCAAAAACAGCCCCTATAGACTTATGTTAGATGGGGGGGGGGGAGGGTTCACTTCTGTTCTTCCTTTGAGTATGCAATTGGGTACTTTTACCTAACAGTTGTTTTGATTACATGCCACTTCCTCCTCCTCCTTCTCCTCTGATCCTGTATTTAGTCCTGGTTCCTTTCTAAGCGTATGTCTATACTACAAAGTTAAGTCAATGTAAGCAGCTTACGCCCACCTAACTATGGAGGTATACACACTGCAATGCTCTTCCTGTTCCCGCTGCTTTAGCTCTCCTGCTACACTGTCCTAATAAAACCACCTGGATCAGAAGCATAGAGCTTCTTGTACCATAGTTAGAGTGACACAGGGTCAGTATAGACACTGTGTTGCTTATGTCGCTATAAGTGGCCTGCAGGAGGTGTCCCACAATGCCCACCCTGACCGCTCTGGGCACTGTTTTGAACTGTGCTGCCCTGCAACCAGGTGAACACCCCTCTTCCTGTAAAGCCCTGGGAAGTTTTGAAATTACTCTTCCTGTTTGCTTGGCATGGAGAACAACTGGTTCTGTGGGGAGAGGAGGCTGTGCAGTCACAGGTCTGCTCCAACTGCAGGAACTTCAATATCTACGGCCAGATCGCTCAGGGCATGGTGGAGAAGGGCTATGGTAGGGACATGCTGCAGTGCCACATAAAAATCAAGGACATGAGGCAGGTGTACCAAGTTAGGCAAATGATCGCTCTGGTGTGGAGCCACAGACATGCCACTTTTACAAGGAGCTGCACGCCCTTCTTTGGTGATTCCACCTCCACTGCCAAGAGGCCTATGGATACTTTGCTGGGGCTGGAGTTACGGCCACTGGAGTGAACCCAGAGGATGACGTGGCAGAGGAGGTCTGGGGGCAGGCAACAGGGAAATCTGGTGAAATTCAAGCCAGGGCCTCTTTAGACTTCTGAGCAGGCTAGCCAGTCCCAGCAGTCCAGCTCCCAACTGCGGAAGGAACCTCTGGTAAGTACTCTGCTTCAATACTGTAGGGATTGCTTTTTCAATTGGGCTACAAGAGGTGGTGAAATAACAAACACAGGAGCAGGTTCTGTCTGCATCTCATTTCCCTGTAAGGCTAGTCAGACGAGGCCCTTGCAAAAAGGTTTTGATATAAAATTATTCTGCTTAATTATCAGGGGGCAAATTTGTCATGCTCCTTGCTTGGCTAGCTGTGTCCGTCTCTCCTTATTCCTCAGCTGGAACGGACAGAAATTTCTATGACAGTTTGTTTATGCATAATGGGGTGTCCCATGAATCCTCCATTGAGATCGCTAGGAAACTTTCCTAGAGATAATCTGCAATCCTCAGCTGAATGCTACTCGGCAGTTACTTCAGTAGGCACCATGGCAGCACACGGGCCAGCAGCATATGATCCCGTCTGCAGCCGCATGCATGCAGGAACTGGATCCTTTCAGCCTCACTTAACCTCAGGAGTGAGATATCTGCTGCAATCACCCCGCCTGTGGGAAACGGTGCTAGTATTCAGTTCAGTAGCCCTATGCGCTAGTACTGATATGCCAGAGCTACCTTCCTTTGTCCCAACTCATCCCCTGTCCTCCAGGCCATACTCATCATGGTTGGGGCTACCACTGTGATGTCTGAGTGCCAAGGGAAAGTGAGGGAAAGTTTTGCTTCTTACTTGTTTTGATCAAGGATGTAAGTGCACTGACAATAACACCTCTGTCTATTGTTTCTTTAGCAGCTGAAGATGTGCCCTTGATGGTTTCCTGCACATTGGCAGAGTGCCTCACTCAGATAAGGAAAAGAAATTAGAGGAGTAAGGCAGACATATTCAACGATATGCTGCAGTTGTCTGGTGCTTTGGATTGTGAGCAGAAAGCATGGAGGGTGGCAATCAGTGAGAAATTGTGTAGGGATAGTGAAGATAGGAAACAAGAGCAGGAATTGATGATAATGCTGCTCAGGGAGCAAATAGACATGTTGCGGTCCCTGACTGAACTTCAGGCTGAACACCTCTGTGCTCGCCTCCCCCTGTGATCCATACAGAACTGCCTTCCTGCATATCTCCACACTCCCCATTCCTCATTTCCTCAGGAGCCTCAGGAGTATCCCAGGCATTCCACCCCATGGGACATTTTTCACAATGACAACTGGACATACATGCAGCTGTGATAGCCTCATTGGCACATGCTTGTGAATTTCCTGTTCCTTCCCCTTTAAAGATACTTTCCCCTGTATGTATGAAGTTTAGGTTACCAGTACATAAATATGTTTGTTTGGGTGTGGAATAAAAATGTACTTATGGAAAGTGCATGAATCTTTATTATACTCCAACATATGATGACTATTGCTAACATTCAGAGACAGTACCAATAGGTGCATTTGCAGTGTTATAATAGCGGACACACAGTAGTCATTACAAGGTTTATACCACAGTCTAAAAAAAATTGCCTGCAACACACATTACTATGGCTCCTTATTAAAATGCTCCTTCAAAGCCTCCCTGATCCAAATAACTCCCCCTCGAGCCCTGGTATCTGGTTGCTCAAAAGCAGCAAACAGCCGCTCCACCTCCACATTACCCACCTGGTGAAACTTCTCCCCCTTTGATTCACAGATAGTCTGAAGCGCACAGCAGCCAGGTATAACCATCAGGATATTTTCCTCATTGAGCTCTAACTTGCTGAGGAGACAGCACCAGTGCCCCTTTAAGCAACCAAAGGCACATTCACCAGCAGAACTGTCTCTAGGATACAGCAAAGCGGGACTGTCCCTAGGTTACACGCTTTGGGGGGGGCCGCAGCAGCCACCCCGAATTGCCATGCTCTAGGAGAGGGGATGCTAGGCTGGCCTGGAAGGGTGGGGTAAAGGTGCGGGGTGCCAGGCTGGCCTGGGGAGTTAGCAGGGGCCCTGGCGCCAGCAGCAGGAATCAGGCCTGCACTCACCATCGGGAAGCGACAGCAGCCTCAGCCTGTCCCGCTCTGCCCCACCCTGCCAGCTCCTGGCATTAATGTGGGAGGAGGCGGAAGCCGGAAAGAGAAGGGTCGGGGGTTTGGGGAAAGTGGTGGAGTGGGGAGGGGGGAGGGCTGGAGCGGACGGGGTGGGGGGGTTTCCCCGGGCCTTGCACCCCCCTAGGAATGTCCCTGTTCACGAGTGATTCTGCATCTGCTGAGCCTGTTGTTGAAGTGATCCTTGCTGCTGTCAAGGTGACCAGTGTAATGCTTCATGAGCCACAGGCGCAAGGGTTAGGTTGGGTTTCCCAGGATCACTATTGGCATTTCCACATGCTCAATGGTAATCCTCTGGTCTGGAAAGAAAGTCCCTGCTTGCAGCTTTCTGTGCAGGCCTCTGTTCCTAAAGATGCATGCATCTTGCACTTTCCCCATCCAGCCTGCATTGATGTCAGTGAAACAACTCCGGTGATCCACTAGGGCTTGCAATACCATAGAAAAGTAGCCCTTTCTGTTGATGTACTCTGTCACAAGGTGGTCTGGGGCCAAAATGGGGATGTGTGTGCCATCTATCACCCCACCACAGTTAGGGAATCCCATTGCTGCAAAACCATCCACTATTTCATACACATTGCCGAGAGTCACAGTTCTTTGTAGCAGGAGACGATTAATGGCCCTGCACACTTGCATCACTGTAACCCCCATGGAAGATTCTAAACTGATTTGCAACTCATTGGTAGCAGTCTGGTGTTGCCAGCTTCCACACAGCAATTGCCACTTGCTTCCCCACTATTAGTGCTCTGGAGGGCTGGGGTGGGCTCCTCACACAGTTCCAGAAAGGTGCCTTTGTGCATCTAAAAGTTCTGGAGCCACTGCTTGTCATCCCAGACCTGCATAACGATGCAATCCCATCACTCAGTGCTTATTCCTTGAGCCCAGAATTGACAATCCACTGTGTTCAGCTGCTCCGTGAATGCCAACAGCAATCTTGAATTGTTTCTGTCCATGGCACACAACAGTGCAGACAACACAGCAGCAGCATCAGACTTGAAGCTCAGGAAATACTGTAGGATCAGGCATGTTGTATTCATAACTCTCATCACAATACTGGAGAGCAGTGCAGGATCCATATTTTCTGACAGAGATGGCGGGCAGGCAGTTTACAGGGGCTGTTGAAAAGCAGTGCAAAATGTACTAGGAAGCCCATGGAATGATGAGACTGAGAAAGCTGCATTGCAAACTCTTCCCAGAACACCCTGTGGCAGATGGTGAACAGCTGCACAGTGGGATAGCTACCCACTATGTCGATGCAAGAGCTGCTAATGTGGATGTACTCCACTAACAAAAGGAGCGTAGTGTGGACATGCACCAATGGCTTAACTACAGCGGTGGCTGTACGTCAACATAACTTAAATAGACTTAATTTTGTAGTGTAGACGTGCCCTTTAATGTGCCGCCTTTTCATGACAATAGTCTTTGGGACTTGGTGAATTACATTTAGAGATATTTAATGAGTAAAGCTTGAATTATAGAGAACCTTGATACTGTGTTTACATCGTAAAATATTGGATCCTTCCCGAGTAGACTGTCTAGTTATGTGATTCCAGTTGCTATGTCTTTTATTAAAAATAAGTATTTCAATATTTTCTTAGCACCATAATAATAGAAGTTTAGGGGAGATAACCCTTAAATAACATTTGCATACGTTTTCTAATAGCAGACCGGAAGTCCTTCAATTTGGGACAGTTCTGGAAACAATGAAGGTAATTTCCTGTAGGATAGCAGCCCCTCTAACATTTTGATGGGAAGTTTGTGTCTATTTTGTTTTTCAAAACATGTATATGAAAATATCTACTCAAGAATTTCCACTGGTGTTTTCTCCATGAATGGAAACTTGTAGGTACATTATTTTAAATGATGCTTCCTACCAGGGAAAAACGGGAATTCTGGTCTAGGACATAGTCAGGTTTTAACCCTGTTTGCCATTTGTTCACTGCATAGCCTTGAATAGATCAACATCACCATACCTCAGTTTATGCATCTGGATATTGGAACTCTTAGGCTAGGTCTACACTAAGGGGGGGGGTCAATTTAAGATACGCAAATTCAGCTACGTGAATAGCGTAGCTGAATTCAGCGTATCCTATTTGACTTACCCCACTGTGAGGACAGCAGCAAATCGACCGCTGCGGCTCCCCTGTTGATGGCGCTTACTCCTCCTGACGAGGTGGGAGTAAGTGCGTCGATTCGGGGATCGATTTATCCGTCTAGATGAGACGTGATAAATCGATCCCCGAGAGATCAATTTCTACCCGCCGATCTGGGCGGGTAGTGTAGACTAGCCCTTATTGTATCTGGCTCACTGTAATTATTTGTAAAAGCCCTGTGTAATCCTTGAAATGAAAGGTGCTACTGTGCTGTATATGGGTGCACATTATTGGCTGTTATTGCTTCTGTGGAGGGATGTCATTCTGTTCCTTTGAAGCAGTTTGAAAGCCTGAGTGGACAGACTGCATGACTGTCTTAAATTTTAAATAAAGCAGAGTGCTAAATGAAATTCTTACTTTCAGAGCAGAGCCTATAAAGTAGTATACTCTGCAGCATCTAATCTTTATATCCTGAACTCTCCCAAAGCCCAAAATATTCTCTTACAAAGAGTGGCAAACTCTGGAGGGAGCATTGGTGTTGAATGCAGCTTCACAGCTGAAGTGGGCATATTTTAAAGTAACATTAGTTTGCTATAATGAAGCTCTCTTAAGGCTTATGAACCTATAGAGCTTTTTAAGTAAAAGTCTCGCTCATCAGGCAGTCTTTTCTCAGCTCTTGGATTCTCACAGCTAATTTGAACAGTTCCATTAATGAACTGGTCTCTGTTATTCACAGATGCAGCATTTGGCAGCATGCACCCTCTGCAGTTGCCAATTTTTCAGTCTTGTTAGAGCAGATAAGATCGTTATTGTCCTATCACTTGCAGACACAGGTGTAATCTTAGAAGAAGTTGCTAATGGCATCTTTGAATCCATATGGCACTTCTAAAATGGACTGCATTACTATTCAGTACAATGAATACCTGTTAGTATTGCTACAGCTATGCAGAAAACAATTTTTTTATTGAGGCACTCCCCCCCTCCATTTTGTGATGTATTGTCTGGCTCCATTGTATTTCTAAATGATGCTGTGTAGACATACATATGTATTACACTTATAAATGCACATACATAATCCCTTCTTTAAAAAAAACTGCTATGACATATCATAGAAAAATACATTACATAGAGCAAATGCATGGTTGTGGTGTGTGCATTTAATGAAAGGAGGACAATTACATTGCTCAAGGGATGATAGATTGAGAACATAAAATATAATTACATCCTAAATAACTATTTCTACTGTCAGGACCTCTTAGGTTCTATTTTGGACTCTTCCACTGACTTATAGTTTCTGACCTTCACTAACTGACTTAACTTTTCTGTGCCTCAGTTTATCCATCTGATAAATTGTTATAATAATAACTACCTACCTTGCTGCCACTATTATGAAATTTAATTCATCTTTATAAAGCCCTTTGTGGTTCATGGTGCTTATAAGTGCAAAATAGTATTATGCTATACCTGGCATGGCTGTTTTTAGACTCCTAAAGTCGTCTGCAATCTGTGATAGTTAACTTTAGTACCCAGAAAGATAATGGAGCAAATAATCAAACAATCAGCTTGTAAGCACCTTGAAGATAATAAGGTGATAAGTAACAGTCAACATGGATTTGTCAAGAACAAATCATGTCAAACTAACCTAGTATCCTCCTTTGACAGGGTAACAAACCTTGTGGATAGAGGGAGGAAGCAGTAGGTGTGATATATCTCAACCTTAGTTAGGCTTTTGATATTGTTTCACGTGACCTTCTCATAAGCAAACTAGGGAAATATAGCCTTAGACAAACCTACCATAAGGTGAGTGCGCAAATTGTTGAAAAACATATTCAGGGAGTGGTTATCAATAGTTCACAATCAAGCTGGAAGTGCATATCAAGTGGGGTCCGCAGGGATCTGTCCTGGATCCGGTTCTATTCAATATCCTCATAAATGATTTGAATAATGGCATAGAGAGTAAATTTATCAAGTTTTCAGATGACACCAAGCTGGAAAGGGTTGCAAGTGCTTTGGAGGACATGATTAGAATTGAAAATGATCTTGACAAACTGGAGAAATGGTCTGAAATAAACAGGAGAAATTCAATAAGGATAAATGCAAAGTATTACACTTCATAAGGAATAATCAATTGCACAAAATGGGAAATGAATGCCAGCAAGTGTTATAGTGAATCACAAATTAATATTAATCAACAATCTAATACTGTTGCAAAAAAAGTGAATATTATTCTGAGATGTATTACTAGGAGTGTTATAAGCAGGATATGAGCAGTAACTCTTCCACTCTACTCAGCACTGATAAGGCCTCAGCTGGAGTATTGTGTCCAGTTCTGGGAACCATGCTTTGTGAAAAATGTGGACAAATTGGAGAAAGTGCAGAGGAGAGCAACAAAAACGATTGAAGGTCTAGAAAATATGATCTACAAGGAAAGATTGAAAAAATTGGGTTTTTTAGTCTGAAGAAGAGAAGACTGAGTTGGGGACATGATAACAGTCTTCAAGTATGTAAAAGGTTGTTATAAAGAGGAGGGTGATAAATCGTTTTTATCTAATGAGAACAAGATAAGAAGTCATAGGCTTAAATTACAGCAAGGGAGATTTTAGGTTAAACATGAGGAAAAACTTCCTAACTGTAAGGGTAATTTAAGCACTGGAACAGATTACCTAGGGAAGTTCTGGAAACTCTGTCATTGGAGGTTTTTAAGAACAGGTTAGACCAGTGATATTCAGACCTCCATGGTTCAGGACCCAAATTAGTGATCAACATTACCCAAAAGAGCCACAGTAGTGTGAATTCATTGTTTCATTTACTCTCTCTCTCTCTCTCTCTCTCTCATTCTCACAGCAAAATGACTGAGCAAATATTATTTTATCAACTACAATTGATTAATAACATAGTAAAAACATCCTGATTGGTGAATAACTTAGATTGGTTAATAATTAAATCCAGGGCCGGCTCCAGGCACCAGGCAAACAAGCATATGCTTGGGGCGGCACCTGGTAAGGGGTGGCCAATCTTGGGGTGGCGGGGGGCAGCGCGGCGCGGCTTTCGGCGGGGGGGGCAGTGGGGGCGGGGGGGGGGGGGGGGGCTCGGCGGGGCGGCGCTTTTTTTTGCTGCTTGGGGCAGCAAAAAAGTTAGAGCCGGCCCTAATTAAATATCACAGTGTTTTAATATGTGATGCAAAGAGCTGCAGGAGACAGATTAAGGAGCCAATTGTGGTTCGTGAGCCTCAATCTGAGTATCACTGGGTTAGACAAACACTTGTCAGAGATGATCTAGACAATACTTAGTCCTCTCAGTGTAGGGGACTGGATTGGATGACCTATCAAGGTCCCTTCTAGTCCTACATTTCTGTGATTCTATGGTTATTATGGTATTTGTCTCCTTGAGAGAACAAGGTTTATTGACAACGAAAACTCAGGGGATGCAGCAAAGTGCTTAATGTCTCACTAGCAAGAATCAGAATGTGCATCAGCATTTATAAAGAACTTTACAAAATTATTCCGTTGTAACTGTCCAATTGTAGAATGATAGGTAAATTATTGACTGGAACCAGAAAATCTCTTGTTTGTAGTCACTCTGTGCTTTCTCTTTCTCCTGGGAGTCCTTAGGGGGTGTAGTTGGGAATTAGAATGCATTTTGTAGTAGCAGTGGATTAATAGTCTTTAATTGTGAAAAAATAGGGCAGTTATTTTGACATTGGGATGTAAACAGTGGTAGAATGTAAATTTGCCAGCTTGGGTCACATTGAGCTAAAAGAAAGGGCATGTAAAACATTACTGTATCATTTTCTGACTGAGAAGAGACAATTTAGGAAAATTACTTCTCCTGTCAGAATAGCCTCATTCCTTTCATCAGAGATTGTTCGCATCAGTCATTATTTTTATTTTAAAATAAATGAGTGTTTCATGGACTTGACTCGCAAAAGTAACTCCTGAGCAGCAGGAGATGAGAACATAGTACTGCACTGAGTCACTTTGGATCACTCTTTTGTTGGGTATTTGTCATCTTCTATGAATGAGGTCTGAAATCACAGCTAATGATGGACAAATCTTGTAAAGTACAGAGGTTCGGTTCAAATGGTACCTGTACACGTCTGAACCCCTCAGAAACCAGTTGCCTTCCCCAAAGAGCCTCAATCTCTTTCCATGCTTTCAGCTTCCTATCTCAACACAGCTTGGTTTCTTCCTCCTGGATATACATGGAACTCAGTAGGTCTGGCAGTGTGTTTGTTGGGCTGCTGCTTATTTCAAACTTCCTGGTACTCTGGTATTCCCATCTCAGTCACTCTCCAAAGAGCATAACATGCCCGGAAAACTGGAAGGTGATATGTTCAGTCTTGTGCCATCCGCTATGGAGTGTGACTAAAAGAGAAGGTGAGACTATAGTGTAGGTTTGAAGTGAAGGGCAGTCCAGAGGCCAGCATAAAATATTTGGGAAAAAAAATATCAAGGATGGAGAGGAAATTTTTAAACTGGTCGAAGCAGACTAATGTGCTGAAATTAAGCCAAGGAAAACAGGCTGTATATTAAGGGGGGGGGGGGGAAATCTAAATAAATCATTGGGAGCTGGATCATGGTATCATATGAGAATAGTGATGGGAAATTTTGCCCAGCTAGCTTATCAGTTGCTAGAGACATGTGCTGCTGGCCCTGTCTGCCACCTAACATTTCTCTGGAGGCAGTATTTTTTTGGCAGGGGGATAGGAGGCGTGGATTTTAATTATACAACAAAGCAGCAATTCTTTCTGTCCCTGTGAGCTAGTACTTTCTACTATGCTTCAAATGGAGTGCACAAACTAGATTTGGTCCAAACTTTTTCCCTTCCTCGGACTTGCCTTTATTGTTAATGTAGATGACAAAACATAAACCTCAGCCAAAGTTTTATCATGAGCGTGGATTTTTCTAGGGTGTTGCCTGAAGGGTAGCACAACAAAATACATCCTTCAGTAAGCCTGGATGGACCTAATAAGAACTAACATCTGAGCCTGGCATCCCATTCAGGCTCCTACAGCTTGTGACCGTATTACAGAGTTTAATCAAGTCAAAGTTTTCATGAGCTATTCATTGTCATCCTGAACGGTGTTTCATTTGATCATGTGTAGCATTTACTATTTTTTGTTGTTTTGGTTTCTAAAGCTTTTTGAAGGCCAGAAGTGCCTCCCTAGAGTTTTTATTTCCTGTTAATATGCCACAGTAGTGAAATACACATCTCATACCTAACGTAGGAGAGAGAAAGCTTCTAGACAGGCATTAAAAATGATATGGATACTTTAAAAAAAACCCTAAATAAATAAAAGGTTGTAAATTTAGTGTACGTGAAAATAAGGAGCTGGCATTGGTTTGCTTCTTCCATACAATGTTCATGTTCCAACCAGTAGCGCAGCTAGCAGGGTGCAGGGGAAGCAGCCGCTCCCCCCGCCTTTCCAAAAGCAGCCGGAGGAGCGGGGGGGGGGAGGGGAGTCCAGCATGGCGGCCAGCAGCCGTGCCCAGAGGAGCGGGGGGGGGGATGGGGGTGACATGGCAGGGCCGGGGGGGGCGGGGGGGGGAGGGGGCGGGGCGGCCGGAGGAGGAGCCAAGGGGGGGGCGCCTTTTTCATGTTTGCTCCCCCTCCTCTTAGAAGCTGCTACGCCACTGGTTCCAACCTTTCAGTTTCAGTCCTCAGACTCTTCTGAACAGTAACTGACTTTTGTATCAAATTGTGTATTAGTTTTATGATGGGGGTGGGGGGATGGGAACTCAGATGAGACCAAAGCTTGTGGTGTGAGCAGAAATCTGAATTCAGTTTTCCAGAGATGAAAGGCTAGTCACTTTACTTCTTTGTGCCTCAGTTTCCCGATCTGTAAAACAGGGACAATGATGATTAGCTCCTTTTGTAAAATGTGTTGAGATCTATGAATGAAAAGTTCTTCATGAGTGTCAGATGGATTTATTATTAATTATTATTATTATTGTTATTTTATTATTTATTTATTAATTATTGCAGTGATATCAACCTCCCACTGTGCCACCTACCTTCTCCCTAGAGAACTTTTAAAACATTCCATGTGAACATATAATATAAATACTGACTACAATTTTTAATTACCAGTACTCCCCCAACACCATCTTATCCTGAGTGAAGGGAACAGAAATTACCCTTTTGTAGGCAGCTGCTGATGCTGTTTCTGGCTGCCAATGAAAGTTACATCTTTAAAGTGCAATGAAATGGAAGCAAAGTTTAGAGTAAGTATTGCTTTCCTCTGATTTTCCATCAGCAACCTACACTGTTTAAATGAGGTAGGGTTATTTCTGAAATGATGATTAGCCCCTGGTATTGAAGATGAACTGCGATGAGTTCAATTCGACAACAACAAGAAGAGGCATAAAATAAGCAAAGCTTATTCTGTAGAAAGCCACTGATATCTAACAATCACACTGAGCTATAACCAAGGCTTCAAGATGTATTATATTCTAGTAAGGTGCATCCACTCTGTGCACTGTGGATATAATAATAATAATAATTAATAAATATTCTAGCAAGTGTTCTTCTTTTGATCATACACCATCTGGGGTTCCCTCTTCGTATAATCCATGGTCCCAGTTCCCACTAACAGCTATGGGGATAATTAATTCTTGCTTTGTGTTCAGAAGGATACAGGTTGCAGCCATTACAGGTTTTTTGAATGTCACTACTTAAAAGTGGGAGGATATTTTCTCTGCGGGTCAAAGAGATTTTAAATTTACATTTCAGTAGCTTGAGGATAAAAAGGTGTGCTGCTTAAAGGGGTGTTAATTGGGAAGAACACAACTAAGAAAATGCAGAGGGTGTATTTGGGACAGGACAAGTAATCTGAAATGCAGACAAGATGAATTCCACCTCTCTCTGAGCTGTGGTCTTGGCAGCATCTTTGTCTAGATAGGTTTAAGAGAGTGACATGGATATTTTCTTTCATCTGTCACTTGCACTGACATTACCTCTTGTAATTTCCTCTGCCTGTTCACATGCTTGTTTTCTGGTGAGTCAATTAATTTAAAAATCTAGTACATCAAAAGACAATTTTATTGTTTAAAATAGAATAATTCATCTGAGGCCGTTTTGGCTTCAGTATTATTTACTGAAAGTTATTAATGGGTTCTGTGAAATGGAACAAAAATGAAGAGGATAATGCTAATTACACACTATACATTCCCACTGCCTCTTAATATACATTTGGTTGTTGACTTGCAAAGAATAGTAAAGCTCACAAGTCAGCTTGCTTCTGATTTAAATATTACTACAAAAGTGACAAAAAAATAAGACCAAAGGTCAAATTAATTAAAAACAGTAGGGGAATGAATGTAAATACACTGCAAGTGTCACTTTCAAATATTTGGCTTTGAAGATATGTGAGGTACATATTTTGTTTGGTGGAAAGCATGCATGATCTGTGCATTGATGGAAGTAAGAATGCAGTGAGCAGGATTACATTGGATTCTTTATTCACGCAAATACCTCAAGTAAATACACACTTCCATCTTGCTTGTTTTCCTACAATAGCTCCCTCTGTTCTCGGTTACATTCAACAATATTAACTTATTCCTTCTAAGTAACAAAAACACAAGTAGATTGTCCTCTGACCAATTGTCTTGGACTATCATGGTTCTGTTATGCAGTGACCTGGAATTTCAGCTTTATCAAGAAAAGATAAGGGATCTTCTACAGTATGAGGGATATCATGGTGCTCTTTGCTGTATTAAACTCTACCTTTGTGTAATTGCAGCTCATTTTCTAATGGGTATGGACCCAACCCCCCTTTAGGCAAGGAGACCCTTGAAAAGGGTCTAAAGCAGTAGAAAATCTCAAGCGATTTCTCCCCAGTGGCTCAATAAGGGAGGATGTGGTTTACTTCCTCTCAACCCTTGGAACAGGCGGTAGGGCCCCCTTTCAAGCCCTGTGGATCAACAGGGATCCACACAGAATGCTGGGCAATCAGTGGGAGGCTATGGACCTCCACACCAGCTCTGTGTCTCCAGAATACTTTCCTGGCAACACTGGAGACATGTTGATAGATCAGGTACTGGTTGCCTGGAGATCTTCCTTAAAGAGGGCTGGCTCTCCCTTTCAGAGTGAGGGCCTCCGAAATGTAATGTAGCCTTAAGCTGTCTGAGCTGTTTGTAATGGGGAACATTAACATTTACCTACCTAGTTACCACAAAGTTCCTTTTTACATCTCATATGTTGATTCCCATGGCATGCACAGTGTTCCTACTTTAATTAAACAGCAACAAAAAGTTACCTCATGTGACCCGTTCCCATATTTTACAGCTCTCACTTGCTGTAGATCCTCACATGCCTCTTTTAAAATGCCTTCAGAATGTGTAGTTAACGATGGCTTTCTGCAGGACACTTAAACAGTGCGACTCATTAACTTAGTGAAGGATTATAAAATGACAGATCTTTGTTGTTGTGGATTGGATCTGATTGTGGTGGCACCCTTTGCAAGTGCACAAAGGGGTGTGGGATGAGTACTCATTGCACCTTTCTTCATGTGTTTTTGCACACCCACGCAATGTTGGCCTAAATACAGTTCATATTAAAATTCATAAATCTGGTGTTGCTTTGAATTAGTACAGCAGCACTAGCCTCCTGGCAGACATGTGGTGTGTTAACAAGCTGAAGGAATCAGAAGGAATCAGCTTTCCCAAAACTGCAGGTAGAGCATTTCTATCCTCCTAGTACAGAAATGAACCATTCTTCATGCAAACCAACATATGCTTTATTACTTCTGTCACTTATGCTATATATTCTACTCCTTGAAGAAAGGAGCTGTAAGAAATCTTAATGTTCGAAAGGAATGAGTCCACGTGATTTGGGAACAATCCAACAGGACTCTAAAGAACATGGGATGGTTAATGGGAGTGTTTTGGGCTATACTGACACTACATGAGCAGTGATTTGAGAGACCAATGTCATATATTCTGATTATTTGAGAGGACAATTGTAGTCTGTGGGAACAAAAAAAAAAATGGAAGAAGAAGAAACAACTAAACCTACAACCATACTCCACAGTGCTTTGATTTTTAATTTTTTCCTCATTTATAAGTATTGTAAGTATTCTAGACATCCATTTAAGACTACTTTCTTTGGCAGAAAATAGCATTGCCTTCTTTTGTGGTTTTGAATTATAATATTTCATAAAAAAATATTTAAAAACCTGTTTATCTACTGGGTTATCGAACTCCACAATCAGGCTAGAGGTTGGTGTATGCTGGCAGAAGAATACTGCAAGGAAAAGCCTTCTGATTTTAATCAAATTAAATAAAGTGCAATGCTCTGTCTTAGAATAGCTCTGTTATAAAATGAGTATGCTGAAAGTATACATTAATATAAAATGTTACACAGTGTTTAGCCAATGATGTTCACACTGGGCTCCTCATTCTTCTTAAAAGTAAAGAAATATTTAAAAATAAAATGTATTCAGTTTTATTAAATGTCTTTTAGGTTGCCTGCACCAGACAAGAATTGTGATGGATTTAGCCTCCTCGGTTGGCATGTTTACACGGTATCTCCTCTGTTTGAAACTGTTTTCATTGGGGGAAGCTGTCTTGAGCCTTTTCCTCTTGACTCTTTGTAATTTCAATAAATTTAGTGTTAATGAAAGGTGCCAAAGTAAAAACCCTAAAGAATGCTGTCCTTTGCATCTGCACAGAACAACACTAGCGTGAACAGCAGCAATACAAGCTTCCTTGCAATGGGCCAAATTCTGCTTTCATTTACACACTAAAGATAGTGGGGACATAGGGGTTCAGGAGCCTGCTTGTGGTCCCATTGATATTAGTTGCAAAACTCCTGTTAACCTAGGTGGTGCAGGAGCAGGCCCTAACCAAAGGAATAATTTGATTTTGCCTACAGCCTTTCCAGTGGGTTTCTGTTCAGGAGAGAATAGGGGCTGAGAGTGCTGTGTTCTGAATGCCCATTCACTTTTGGCTTTGCTGTTGAGAATGACAACAAGGGTGCTAACTGGTGTCAACAGAGAAGCCAATGATGCTAATAGATGGCAACATCCTTACATCAAGAGATGGCTACAAAAAGTGAATGTATTGTGCTCTTCCATTGTAACCAGGTCAGTTTCCATGTAAGCTATTTAAATATTTAGTTATATCTAATACTGAAGGCTGGTAAAATTTTGCTGTAAAACGAATGTCTTGAGACAGGATGTCAGTAATGAAATATTTTGAACTGATATATCCTTTGAAAAAATTTTAGCCTTCTGAAAGCTATATTATCTCTGCAGTGCAGCAATTGATGATAAGGAAAGGTGTCAGGACATCTTCAAACTCTTTGTTAGTTTTGTTTTCCATGGTGTGTGTGTGTGGGAGGAAGGCGGGGAGGATGGAGGGGAATATACCTCGTTTTCCTGCCAGGGGAATATTTCTCCCATTCATTGAGGAAGATTTGATATCCTCTATATCCTTCAATCTTCCTAGTCCTTAGTTGTTTTCAGATTACGTGCTGAGCGAGATCTCAATCTCTCAGGTCAACTAACAAAAGGCCAAACCCCCGGCTGCACTAAAACTTCAGGAGAGTTTTTTAACTCACTTTTATGGCCTTCTCCTGGCACCACTGGCAGTGGCCTGAGTTCCAGAAATGGCAATCCGACTAAGCAGTATTGTGGGGTTTGATGCTGCAGAAGGTGACTTTATGGAATATCTAATGTGATGTTTGAATATGGCCACAGAAGCAGAACATGTCTAATTCATGAATAAGGAATAATGGTTGGGAAGCCCATTGAGATTTAGCAGGTCAGCTGCTACATACGCTAAGTTTTATTTAGGTTATATAGATATTAGATGTTGTGTGTGTATATTTTTGTAATAATTGGGGCCTAGAGGACTACCCTGTTATTGTGAGCGAAGTTGTTGGAAGGTGGAATAAAATTAACACAACAGTATGTACTGTCGTGGCACACTAAGATATTTGTTTATGTGTGTAAAATAAAAGCCTCCCCTCCCTAAAGTATAGGGGCAATTGTCATTTACAGTCATGTTCCCATTGTGATAATGATCAAATATTACAAAAACATTTAAAAATTATACACATAAGTCTCATTTGTAAAGCAATTGTAATTTATCTATAATTAATGTAGCAAACATTCTGCAGCTGTCATTATTTAGTTAGGATGAATTAAAAATTCTTTACTGTTCAATAAAACAAATTTATTTTAACACATTTCACTCATTGAGACTCTGTACTCTAACAGTTCAGTGTAACTTCACATTTCACATATTGGCAAGCTGTCAGCTGTACTTTGTATTTTATATTTGTATGACACAGTCATAATGTTTCTGACCTGTAGGACAGCCATGTTGATTCAGTGCCTTGCCAAAAAAAGTATTTGTGAGATTAAGAAATTGAGCTGAACAGAAAAATTCCAGTTATGCATTTTTTTTATTAAAATTTGCCAGTTCATCAGTATTGAAATGTTTAGCAGAAACCATTCGATTTTATCAGGCTTCTGATGGACCCCACGCAGGTATTGCGACCTGCCTGCCAGCTTGCCCACCCACTGCTCCATAGCTTGCTTGATGGCTTGCTAGGGAATGTAGGCTTCCTTGGTCTGCTTGCTCTGCGGCAGTCCCCCATGCAGATTTAATCTGAGCCAAGGACATCAGGGCTTCCAGATCCCCAGCTCCAGGGCAGCCTGCACTGCGGATTGCCTTGGAATCAGATCCCCAAGGCTTCTGTACTGTCCTGGTGAGCCAGCTGGCTCCTAAGGCTGTCTGAGTCCTGGGGCAGCAAGCTGCCTAGGGCTGTCCAACTCCCAGGCAGCCAGAAGAGCCAGCTGACCCAGGAGACAAGGAGCCACAAGGTTATGGGCATCTGCCCTCCCATCATGAGAAGAATGTAGGGCCTTGGGATCAAAGAAGAATCATAACGGTTAAACATGGTTAAAAAAAACAATATCGAGAAAGGCCTTCTCTATTTTCTGACTGGACATTTCTGTCCTAGCCACTGCGATACACAGCTTATGAAATTAAGTTTGGACTATTGCAGCTTACAACCCCAAAGAGCTAAAAAGGCTTTCTTGCCACTCTTGCAGGAGGTGGCAACCTGGCTGCTGGGTGGAATAGACAGGCAGAAATGCATGGTAGCAGTATGCGACATGCTCCAGTTCTGTCCGTGATGTCTGATGTCCTAAATGGCCTGGTATCGGGATATTTGAAAGACCAGTTTCCTATCTGTGACTCATCAAGAAATTTACTTGTTAGGAACATGGGTAGCTATCAAGATCTGCCATTGTGTTTTTTACCATACAGAAAGAAAATTACATATTCCAGCCATGCCACTGAGTATCATACTCAGTGGATTATCTGTACCTTAAACTTGAAATTCAACCAATTGCTGAAAAGCCCATGAAAGCCTTGTGCACCCCTTAACATCTGAATTAAGGGCCATCTGAACTCATTAATGCCACTGTCTTCCTTGACAATTTTACTTTATGGGCTTAAGTAGGTATAAGTGGCACATAGGACCTTGTGCCGGGCCCTGTGTATTAGGGTGAATTTTATTCTCTGAGAATGTTTTAATTTTCACATTTAAATAAATCAATATAAATAATTATTTGCTTTCAATATAATACCAGTTTGTTTTCTGATGCAAACCACAGAGTTGAATGACAAGTGGATCCTTTCTCTCTGAGAGACTAAAGAGAAGACTAGATCCATTAATTTTGTTAAAAATGGTGAAGGCACATTTTCAAGATTTTTATGTGAATCCTTGTGATGGCTTGTGAAATTCTGTGCATTCATATTTCTTCATAAGGGCTTGTGAAATTCTGTGCATTCATATTTCTTCATAAGGATTTGATGTATAAATGAAAAATTGAATAGAAAAAATAATAGCAAATGGATTTTTGATCAGCTTCTCCCAATTTCTTCTGAGTCTCTGTGGCTCAAACCACCTCATCATGCAGGCATTTAATGGTTTAACCTTGACTGTCATGGTACAAAACTAGGGTCCAGAGGACAATGAATAATGCATTGGAGCAACATATACTATTCCATAAATCTATATATAACACATTAAGAAAGAAGAAATATACCTACTTCAACCACAATCGACAGACTGATGGTAGAATGAAAAAAATACAGCGTGTACATTTATGACAATATAAATTCTATTTTTAGTTCTGCATGTGCACTAAGGAAAGCAGAGAGCTAAGAATTACAAGCAGGGTTCTTTTCATAGAAGGCAATATTATTGTAATTCACTTTAAAAGAAATACTCCTTAAAAATCACTCTTGCATCATCCAAGGTATTTCTGTTTAGAATGGCTAGGTGAGATCGGTTGTCTTGGGCCGGTTGTGGCTGGTAGCAGCGTCAAATGTCAGTCCAAAAGTTTCTGCTTATATTATTGATGGCTTATATTATAATTTTCTTATTTTTACCTTCTCACAACTAAAAGGACTTTACTCAAACTTTAAAAAAATAAAATTGAAGTCTATCACGAACCAAACTTGTAAAATTATAACCCCCAAATTAACAAACTTGGAAAGTTAGGAGCCTATGAAAACAAAGGATTAGAATGGAAACTATTTCACAACCTCAACTACAGTTAGTTTTACTAGCATAACAGCTATAGTACATCTGTGTATTTTTATGAGCAATTTTAAATTAATCATGTCAACTTGAAATATCTTACACACATTAAACTTTAAAAGTGTGTTTTCAACTGTCATTTTGACATCTCGTTAGCATGCAATAACTGCCTTTCAAAAGCTAAATTAAATGTTTGACACACTTTAAATGCTGTTATATTTTCCAGTTTTTATTTGCTCTTTTATTACAGTTCTTTGTTTTTTGTGATGTTGATAAGTGTGAAAGATGATAATTTAATTGGTAGATGTTGTTTAAAAAAATATTAACACATCAGATGTGTTTTTTTTGGCACGAGAGGATTAGATTGTTCATAAGATGTAGCCCCTCTGGCTAATTATTCAGGAATCAGTGAAATGCAGCTTTGATCAGATTGACAACAAGTTTGTTCAGTGGCTCTGACAAGTTTCAAGAGGAGGAAGTGAATATCAATCTAACCAATGCATCCATTACGTTTGTGAATATTTTCTTCTCTCCTTAACAAAACAGGTAGCAAAAAGCTTTTCTGTATTGTTTTTTTTACAAGAAGAAGTAGTTTAGCAAAAGTTGTACTTCTGGACTATCTGGATACAACACAGTTCAACTATTTATGACCTTTTAATTTTCCTTTAGAAATAACTGATGATACAATTTTCTCAAGCATCTCAAAGTATGTCTACACTGCAACTGGAAGCATGATTGCAACATGCATTGGCATACCTGCTCTAGCTTTGCTGTAGCTGGCATGACTAAAAATAGGGTAGACGTGGTGGCATGCACATCAGTGTGGGCTAGCAAAGCATGAGTACATGACTATGTCTCCAGCACACTTGGACAGCCTGTGCCCCTGTGTCTACACCACTATTTTTATCTGTGCTAGCTAAATTCTGCACATGCTGCAATCACACTTCCAATTGCTCCCCCTTTCAGAAGTGACTTCGATACTTAGGCCTGGTCTACACTGGGGGGGGGGTGGAGGGGGGATGAGCTAAGTCGGTCTAAGTTATACAACTTCTGCTATGAAAATAACTCCAGCTATGGAAGAAAAATAGCAGGGAGGGATAGCTCAGTGGTTTGAGCATTGGCCTGCTAAATCCAGGGTTGTGAGTTCAATCCTTGAGGGGGCCATTTAGGGATCTGGGGCAAAAATCTGTCTGGGGAGGGGTCCTGCTTTGAGCAGGGGGTTGGACTAGATGACCGCTTGAGGTCCCTTCCAACCCTGATATTCTATGACATACTTAGATCTACTTACCGCAGTGTCTTCACTGTGGGAGGTCGACTGCTGATGCTCCCCCGTCAACTCTGCCTACACTTCTCACTCTGGTGGAGTCGACAGGAGAGCACTCGGCGGTCGATTTATCACATCTTCACTAGATGTGGTAAATTAACCCCCACTGGATTGATCACTCCAGAGGTAAGTTTAGACATGCCCTTAGGCACACATTAATGGGACTTAGGCTCCTAAACTACAAAGGCATTTTTGAAAATTTTACCTGCAATGTAAAAAAAGCAAAAAAAAAAAAAAAAAAAGCCTAAAAATAAAACAGAAATACCTTTTAAAAATGAAATTTTAATTTTTTTTTAAAACTTCATTCTTGCAGTGCACATAGTTGTAATCTATAAATTGTCAATCTTTTATTTCATTTAAAAACATTGAGAAATCTATGATATGGATAATGTTTTATTTGCGTTCAACTGGTCAGTCAACTGTGTGAGATTCCCCAACAAAATTGTCCTGTCTCTTGGCAAACTGATGGAGTGTGTCTCCTAGACATCATCCTCTCCAAATTGGATTAACAAATGAGAATTATATGAAGAAAAATTGAAATCCTAGCAATGGTATAGGATGGTAAAATTATCAGTCACAATGCAGAAAAGATAGAATGGCATTCAACAAATATTTTTTTGCTATATTTGGAAGAAGCAAGATGTATATATTTATATCTTCCAATAGTAACTAGTGGGGCTTTTAGACAGTAAGTATTAAATTAAGCATTTTTAAATCAGCAGATCGGATATTTCGCTCCCAAGAATATTAGAAGAATTGGTTGAGGAGCTCTCTGAACCATTGTAATTCCGTAATACTTGTAATACTGGGGAAGCTCCAGAGGACTGAAACAAAGCTAATGTTTTGCCAACATTTAAAAATGGTAAGCAGTATGACCTGGAAAACTATAGGTCAGTTAATCTGACAGTGATCCCTGGCAAAATCATAGGTGGCTGCTAAGATACTCAATGAGTAAAGAATTAAGGGACGGTAGTATAGCTAATGATAATGAACATGGTTTTAAGGCAAATAGGTCTGGATAAATAAACTTCTTTTTTATGAGATCATAAGTTTGGTCGAGAGTTTTGACATGAGTCTGCTTTAAGGCATTTGACTGAGTCCCTCATGGTATTCTGATTACACTGGTCTACAATTTTTGAGAAGTCGTCTGCTTCAGAGATAAAATGTGCTATTTATTATGTATTTTGATGTGCTGAATTCAAATATGACAATTAAAACAACTCATTGGCTACTGTTTCTAAGATATTTAAGTTTTTACATTTTATGTCTATGTATATTGTGTAGATAGAATTTTAATCATAAATTGTAAAACTAGGTCTTTTCATGTGTTTATGGTTGCTTTACATGATATTTCACCTGTCCTGTTTATGTAACATTTTAAAAATCAGCAAAAGGGTTATATAAATAAAATTTATTATGAAACAAAAGGCAAAAAACTATTCTGTACATAGTTTAGTCCTATTCAGTGTCTACTTGGCACTTCTTGGCTTGTGTCTTGTATTCATTAAATGGAGCATCTCTTGTCACTCTCCAGCAATAGTCTGCAAGCATTGATGGGCTCCATTTGCCCTGATAGTGTTTCTCCATTGTTGCAATGTCCTGGTGAAATCGCTCGCCGTGCTCGTCGCTCACTGCTCCGCAGTTCGGTGGAAAAAAATCTAGATGAGAGTGCAAAAATATATATCTTTAGTGATATGTTGCAACCAAGGCTTTTGTATGCCTTGAGGAGGTTTTCCACCAACAACCTGTAATTGTCTGCCTTGTTGTTTCCGAGAAAATTTATTGCCACTAACTGGAAGGCTTTCCATGCCGTCTTTTCCTTGCCACGCAGTGCATGGTCAAATGCATCATTTCGAAGAAGTTCACGAATCTGAGGACCAACAAAGACACCTTCCTTTATCTTAGCTTCACTCAACCTTGGAAATTTTCCATGGAGGTACTTGAAAGCTGCTTGTGTTTTGTCAATGGCCTTGACAAAGTTCTTCATCAGACCCAGCTTGATGTGTAAGGCTGGTAACAAAATCTTCCTTGATTCAACAAGTGGTGGATGCTGAACACTTTTCCTCCCAGGCTCCAATCACTGTCGGAGTGGCCAATCTTTCTTGATGTAGTGGGAATCTCTTGCACGACTATCCCATTCGCAGAGAAAACAGCAGTACTTTGTGTATCCAGTCTACAGACCAAGCAAGAGAGCAACAACCTTCAAATGGCCACAAAGCTGCCACTGGTTTATGCACCTCAAAAGTTGTTTCATGTTGTCATAGGTTTCCTTCATATGGACTGCATGACCAACTGGAATTGATGGCAAAACATTGCCATTATGCAGTAAAACAGCTTTAAGACTCGTCTTCGATGAATCAATGAACAGTCTCCATTCATCCGGATCGTGAACGATGTTGAGGGCTGCCATCACACCATCGATGTTGTTGCAGGCTACAAGATCACCTTCCATGAAGAAGAATGGGACAAGATTCTTTTGACGGTCACGGAACATGGAAACCCTAATATCACCTGCCAGGAGATTCCACTGCTGTAGTCTGGAGCCCAACAGCTCTACCTTACTCTTGGGTAGTTCCAAATCCCTGACAAGGTCATTCAGTTCACCTTGTGTTATGAGGTGTGGTTCAGAGGAGGAGGATGGGAGAAAATGTGGGTCCTGTGACATTGATGGTTCAGGACCAGAAGTTTCATCCTCTTCCTCTTCCTCGTCTGACTCAAGTGAGAATGATTCTGGTGCATCAGGAACCGGCAGTCCTTCTCCGTGGGGTACTGGGCGTATAGCTGATGGAATGTTTGGATAATGCACAGTCCACTTTTTCTTCTTTGACACACCTTTCCCAACTGGAGGCATCATGCAGAAGTAACAATTGCTGGTATGATCTGTTGGCTCTCTCCAAATCATTGGCACTGCAAAAGGCATATATTTCCTTTTCCTGTTCAACCACTGGCCAAGATTTGTTGCACAAGTGTTGCAGCATATGTGTGGGGCCACCTCTTGTCCTGATCTCCAATTTTGCAGCCAAAATAAAGGTGATAGGCTTTCTTAACCATAGCGGTTATACTGCGCTTTTGTGATGCAAAAGTCACTTCACCACAAACATAGCAGAAGTTATCTGCACTGTTCACACAAGTACGAGGCATCTCTGCTCACTTTGGCTAAACAGAAATGTGTCCCTTTGCAAAATCAAACACTGACAAATAAGAGATCACGACACTGTATGATTTCTAGAGCTGATATAGGGCAATTTGTTCAGCAGAGTGATGTAAGCTTCGTTATGATTGCATCATCCATGACTTCTAGGAATAACATGATGCAATTCATATCATGTAGGACGCAATACCAGCTTCAGATTGCATCATTCATTGTTTTTCCTAAAAAGCAAGTACTGTCCAAACCCAGTCATAGATTTATTCATAGATCCAGTCAAAGATGTATTTTAGTCATTTCTGGTTTAAATTGAGATCCCTTCCCTTTATAACTCACTTATCCTCCGCCATTCCCAAGTCAAGGGTCGTATATACTGACCCAATAGCGTATCTTGAAAACTAGAGCCAATCAACAATTTGAAGCATCATTTTCGTTCTCAGTGACCCAGAATTAGTAAAGTTTGACTACATTTATTTCAGAAGCATTTTGGCTGTAGAGCAGTGTTACTTTCCTCTCCTTCATCCTCCCCCCCTCAAAGAAAGAGACAAGAGTGAGAGAAGCACAAAATCACTATACAAAAATCAGTGCAGCCCATATTATAGGGATTAAAAATTGATTAACTGATCGATCACAAAAAGTAAATGAGTATAGTCATCCAATTGGAGTGTTTTTAAGGGGCTCCCATTCTTGACCTAAAGCTATTCAATATTTTTGTCAATGATCTGGAAGAAAATATAAATCATTGCTGGTAAATTTTTCAGATGATGCAAAAATAAGTGGAGTGGTAAATAATGGTGAGGACAAGT
Source organism: Trachemys scripta elegans (assembly GCF_013100865.1). Classification (NCBI taxonomy): domain Eukaryota; kingdom Metazoa; phylum Chordata; order Testudines; family Emydidae; genus Trachemys; species Trachemys scripta. The sequence goes on from NC_048306.1 coordinate 33,902,044, forward strand.
CAGTTATACAGACTAACCTGGAACATGTGGCAAGGTTGTCTCATTTGAGAAATGTGTATTTAAATACAGCCAAATCCAAAGTCATCTTCTAGGAACAAAGAATAGGTCACACATAAGATGGGAGAATATAGCCTGCAAAACAGTGATTATGAAGAGGATGCGGAGGTCATGGTAGATAACCAGTTGAACGTGAGCTCCCACTGTGCTGCTATAACTAAAAGAGTGAACATAATATTTGGATCTATAAGTCGGAGTAGGGAGGGTGCCTTACTTCTGTATGTGGTGTTAGTGAGATCATTACTGAAATATTGTGTCCAGTTCTGGTGTCTTCAAGAAGGATGTTGAATTTTTTTTTAAAAGCTACAAGAATTATTCAAAGCCTGGAAAACATGCCTCAAGGCATGTCTACACAAACATTTGATGTGCGGCAAGCTGGGCTGTAAATCGACATCGCTCCAGTGAGCCATGTGCTTATTGTCTGTGTGGACCCTGCTGCTGCAGATTTCAGGTCTTTTTTTTTAAATAAAATTTTGGTTAGGACTAATACACATACCTTTGTTCTTCATTCAAAAATCCACCTTCCAAATCTGGGGAGAAGGGGGAAGGCACCTATGAGAAGGCTGTAACTTTAATTAATAATAAATCATAAAAGGTTAGTGTGACATATTTAAATTGACATTGTAAACGTAGATATCTTATAGTTATTGGTCTGAGCTGAATGTGTATGTGAATTACTGGGAGCAGGAGTTGTATAATCGTTGGTGGAAATTGAATAAGTTGCAACTATAGCAGCCCAGGCGATGAAACCTAGGCAAAAGAGAAGTAATATTGGCTTTCCTTTATCGGGTCCAACAGTAATTATTATTTTTCTGTATCTGAGGTTGGATGCTTTTGACCTGTAAGCATTCTGCTGTTTGTTTTATGCAATTCATAGAGTATTGTATACTGATAACATCTGAAAACAAAATTAGATGCTGTGTCTCTGTATCAAAAGCATGTGGAACAAAAGATTATATGTAAGTACTCTGTGGGGGTAAATATAGGAAAAACTGAATTGGAAATAATAATCTGATTGGGAAGCCTTTCTGAGCAGTGTCTAGAAGAGCCATTGGTGTTGACAGAAGATGATTATATAGTCAAGATATTTATGGTATATATTTCTCTGACCTATGGAAAGTATCAGCAAATGAGAAAGTGCAGTGATGGCAAAATAATAGGGTTTAGCATTGAAAAAGAAAAAGACAAAAAAAAGATGTTGACTCATTTGTCCACTGGGCTCTGAACATTGGAGGAAAAGATGGAAATAACCTTTTGTTCTGTTTTCATAGTATCTTAGAGTGGGTATTTGAATAAGTGCTGGCTTAAATCATAATTTTCAACTAAGAAATGTAATGAATCCAACATAAACTAAAATAGTAATGTAAACATTTTTTCTACACACTCTTATTTTATACTGATATTAATTTGCTTCAATGAATTAAGATAACAAGGTTAATAGTTTAATGCTAGTCAGTTGATATCGGCTTTTTTTCTATTTTTCTATTTTTCTTTTTTCAGTTTTTGATTATAAATTAACAAACCCCTGGTGTATAATTCCAGGAATCATCCCTCCAATGTATCTAAAGCTATTTACTTAGACTCGTCTTTTATTGGTCCCACTGCCACAGTCTAATTATTGTCATGAAACAATGAACTCTGTGTAGTTTGAGGCTTTGATCAGTCTTCATATAGCTTGGAATAATGAGGGTAAGAGTTTTGTTTGTTTTTGGTTTTTGGTTTGGTTTCTTTTCGTAATTCAGTTTGATCCCGCCAGAGACAGGCTGCTTTACAAAATGCAGCCTTTTCTTAGCTGCCAGATGACACCTCTGACAAAAATTCTGATTGTGCTCATAGCATCTCTGGAAGCAACATTCATTCTCTTTTAATTTCACTGAAGAACAAATTTAATAGCACTAAGTATGTCAAATTAATGAATTTGAACTCAAAAATGTTGCACGTCTTTCTTTACACTGAAAAGGAGCTGAGAGGAAAGTTATGGTTTGTAGCTCAAGTTCCTTTAAGGTTCTAATCCTATGTTAATATTCCGTAAAGCCAATAAAAATACAAGATTTTGTTCTTTCTTTTTTTCTTTCTTTTTAAAATGTGGTAACTTGTAATCAAATGAATAAAACAGGCCATAATCCTTGTTATTCTGTTACTATCTATATACACTCCCTTTGGAGATAAATAGAAAAACAGCTGGAGTCTGAGGATATTTTGTAATCTTATAAATTGAAATTGAAATGCCTCAAGGAGGAAATTTCCAAAATAAATGTGACAGAAGATAAGTCGCTGCTTTTGGCAAAATTTTATTAGTATGACTTGTTCCAGATTGTTGTTGTGGTTTCTGCATGAATTAAGAAAATGGCAGCACTGTTACTTGGGAAAAAAATTGTACTTTTCTTCTCTCATGTTGATAAATTGCTCTAGAGGTAACTGCTTTGTTATCAGATTGTATTATCAAGAGTGTCAAACTTTGCAAGGACATTTTCAAATGAAAGATTATGAGTCAGATCCTTACCTGGTGTAAATTGAGGTAATTCCATTGACTTCAGTAGTGCTGTGGTGATTTATACCAGCTAAACATCAGGTCCTATATACTTTTAAGGCAGATATTTTTGTCTTTTACCAATAAAATCTTAATTTATGTTAACTGAAATAATATTTAAAAACTAATTTACTTTTCCCAAATTGTTTATTTGATTCATAGATTCCAATGCCAGAATGAACTATTATTTTCATTTAGTCTGACCTATGGTATAACACAGAACTTCCCTAAAATAATTCCTATATTAGCTCTTTCAGAAAAAAACTCTAATCATGATTTTAAAGTGTCAGTGATGGAGAGTCTCACCATGACACTTAGTAAATTGTTCCAATGGTTAATTACTCTGACTGTTACAAAATTACTCATTTCTACTCTGAAGTTGTCTAGCTTTGTCTTCCAACCATTGGATCGTGTTATACCTTTCTCTGCTAGACTGAAGAGCCCATTATTAAATATTTGTTCCCTATATGGATACTGTGACAAAGTTCCTCCTCTATCTTGGTGGGTCCTGTGCTTATTGGTGGATTTTCTTGCCTCAGAGATTCACCATGTGGGTTGGGGAACAGCCCAGAGACCTTCCCCTCTGGGAGAGAACCCACAGTCCAGGTCAATTGGGAGGTTTGGGGGGAAACCAGGCCCGCCCTCTATTCTGGGTTCCAGCCCAGGGCTCTGTGGACTGCAGGTGTCCATAGTGCCTCCTGTAACAGCTGCATGACAGCTACAACTCCCTGGGCTACTTCCCCATGGCCTCCTCCAAACACCTTCCTTATTCTCACCACAGGACCTTCCTCCTGGTGTCTGATAACGCTTGTACTCCTCAGCCCTCCAGCAGCACACCCTCTCACTCTCAGCTCCTTGCGCCTCTTGCTCCCAGCTCCTCACACTCACACCACAAACTGAAGTGAGCTCCTTTTTAAAACCCAGGTGCCCTGATTAGCCTGCCTTAATTGATTCTAGAAGCGTCTTCTTAATTGGCTCCAGGTGTCCTAATTAGCCTGCCTGCCTTAACTGGTTCTAGCAGGTTCCTGATTACTCTAGTGCAGCCCCTGCTCTGGTCACTCAGGGAACAGAAAACTACTCATCCAGTGACAAATATATTTGCCCTCTACCAGACTCCTGTACCCCACTGGTCTGGGTCTGTCACAATACTTATAAACTGTAATGAAGTCACCCCTTATTAACCTTCTCTTTGTTAAGCTAAATAGATTGAGTTCTTTGAGTCTGTCAATGTAAGGCATGTTTCCTCTCCTTCAATCATTCTCATGACTCTTCTCTGAACCCTCTCCAATTTATCAGCATCTGTCTTGAACTGTGGGCACCAGGACTGGCCACAGTATTCCAGCAACAGTCGCACCAGTGCCAAATATGGATGTAAAATAACATCTCTACTCTTACTTGAGATTCCCCTGTTTATGCATCCCAGGATTGCATTAGCTCTTTTGGCAGCAGCATCACACTTGGAGCTCATGTTCAGCTGATTAACATCCCCACCCCGAATCTTTTTTTAGTGTCACTGCTTCCCAGTATAGAGTCCCCCCATCGTGTAAGTATGACCTACATTCTTTGTTCCTAGATATGTATATTTACATTTAGCCCTATTAAAACACACATTGTTTGCTTTTATCCAACTTATCAAGCAATCCAGAGTGCTGTGAACCAGTGACCTGTCCTCTTCATTATTGACCACTCCCACATTTATTGTGTCATCTGCAAACCTAATCAGTAATGATTTTATATTTTATTTGAAGTAATTGATAAAAATATTAAGCAGTGTAGGGGCAAGAACAGATCACTGCAGGACCCCACTGGAAACACATCCAGTCGATGATGAATCCCCATTTACAATTACATTTTGAGACCTAGCCATTTAATGTGCGCCACATGAATTTGATATCATTTTAGATTTTAATCAAAATGTCATATGGTACCAAGTCAAACACCTTATAGAAGTCTAAGTACATTACATCAACATTATTACCTTTATCAACCAAACTTGTAATCTCATCAAAAATATATCAAGTTAGTTTGACAGGCTCCATTTGTTTTCATTCCTCTCATCTTGGACAAAACACTGAAGAGGAATAGACATTTGTTTAAAAAAACCCTTTCTTATGTTTTTTAAAAAATGGCAAAATTTTGATTGGTTTCAGGCGCTGTAAAAAGTAAATTTTGAAAAACCTGAATTTGGGAGCAACTTGGAATAACATAATTTGAAGACTATACTATAGTAGCTTTTGCTGTACAGCAGACTAGAGGTCCATCTGCTATGGTCTAGTACCTTGTCAGACAGTGCCCAACAGCACATTACAAAGGAGGAGTAACACCATTTGAATATACCTAGTTCTACAGTAATATTCAAAGGGGTAGTTTCTTTTGTGTCTGCACCTAGCAAATAGTTTATGCACTGGAATATGGTGAGTCATAGCCATTATGTATTAAATGTATCTTAATTAGTGTTACTATTGATGAGTCATAGCCATTATGTATAAATGTATCTTAATTAGTGTTACTATGTTTTTTATTATTAATATCCTGTAAGGGCCTTATTTTTACATATTTACGCATGCAGTTGAATGTCTAATTGTTCTGTGCAGTTACTATCTTTTTATATATGCGGATTACATGCATAATTGTGCACACATTTTTGATTATCACAGGGCATAAGGCAGTTAGACCTTTTTTTTTTTGCAGTAAATTCCTCACCGTTTGCTCCTATTATTCAGCTTCACCAGTTGAAGCAACAGTGAGAGCAGTAGTATAGATTAGATTTCAAGAAGCCACGGATATTTTAAGCACTGTGTCATCTGGGCCAGTAGACATCAGTCATCTCTGTGGAACCATCCCTTCCTCTGGGCCTTGTGGGGGCCCTTTGTGGGTAGTTCTGTGGGTTTGTGCTGGGGAAGGGATCAGAGACTGGACAGGAATGTGGTAGTTTCGGGTGAAAGTACACATTATTCCCCATCCATTCATGCAAAACATTCCACAGCATCTCTTTCCAGGAGTCCTGCAGACAGCTACAGTCAGGTTGAGTCCCAGATAGCTTTTAGAGGGCTGCACTGAGTGCCATACCAGTACAGAGACATAGAACATCTGTATAGATAGGTCTGACCTCTTGTGGATCTACATAATCTGTGAAATTTTAGCAGCTTTTTCTACTGGGGCGAGACCCCACCGTCTCTAGTGCAAGACCTCTGCAATGGGATCCTCATGATGTTTATCTGTAAAGAAGATGATCCAAACCACAGTGTTATGCTTATTTTGGGGAAAAATCTGAATGTTGTTGAACAAAGATGTGATTTGGGCATAAAACTGATGCAGTGTGCACAAGTTTGCTAAGAAAACTTCATTTCTTTACAGTCACATTTTTGTTTCAGTGTGGTACATTACATTCTACATGGAGGCTTACAATTGTTTTATTAAAACGTATATGTTTACATCCATTGTGATGTTCAGTACTTGATATCATAAGAAAGTGATGTTGGAGGTTTTCAAAATAACTTCCATGTAGCTCTAAAATGTAAGGATTTTTAGACTTCAGAATGTTATGCTCAGGGGTGGACGCACATTAAGAAGGATGAGGGGAAGGAGCAAAAACCAAATGGAAGAAGAGTCTAGGGATAGAAGGTGAGGAGAGCAGAGGGTGAAATTTAAAGGGAATTATGTGCTAAATGTAAATCCAATTAACATCAATTTGAGTTATACCTTTCCATTGAGGAGAATAATGGAAACGATAGCTCCGGAGACAAGAGTCACTTGTAACCAAAAATGATACTGTAGCCCTCTGAGCCAATACATTAATTTTATAAGTCCATGAGTGGAAGTCTTGTTCCACAAAGCAGAATAATTTTGCTCTTGTGGATTATGATTTTCCTTTCTTGGATTATGATGTCACCAGCACCTCTATAGACATGAGGGGATGTTATCTAGTTTGCTTCATGCTACTTTTATCACAGCCTTAATATGAATGGTCAATGGAGGACATAAGTCCTTCTGTTTTATAAGATGCTGTAACAGCAATACTGTGATGTCTTTCTGACCCAGAACATTCTGCGAAATGTTCCTGATGTAGTCAGTGGCTACCATTAAAAAGTTGGCATTTGTCAACAGTTGCCATCTAATAGGTCTGAGATTACTATATATTTTATGCCAGTGTAAACATTGACATAAAAGGAATTCTGGGAAATATTAGTAAGTTTGCATCGGTGTATATAAGGATAGATTTTGGCCAATCATATTTTGTGTCTGTAACACAAAGGGTTGGTACAGTCTGATCTTTATTTGAATTGCATCTCTTTGAAATCTAAAGCAGACAATTACATCCTGGCCCTTGTCAGCAGAAATAACTGCTACAACAGGGTAGAAATAACTGACGATGCAATTTACTAGGGTTACCATATGTCCGGATTTTCCCGGACATGTCCGGCTTTTGGGGGCTCAAATCCCCGTCCGGGGGGAAATCCCCAAAAGCCGGGCATGTCCGGGAAAATCAGGAGGGCTCGGTGGTGCTCGGCCGGGGCCGGCGCCGGTGCGGGGCCGGGGGCATGGTGCCGGGCCGGGAACCAGTGGGGCAGTGCCGGGCCAGGGTCACAGTGCCGGGCCGGGCGTGGGGCCGGGGTCCGGGGAGCTGGTCAGCCGGGGAGCCGAGCCCGCGGGGCGGGGAGCCGGGCGCCAGGCGGGGAGCCGAGTCCGCGGGGCCGGGAGCCGGGAGCGGGTCGGGGAGCCGGGGAGCCGGGAGTGGGGCGGGGAGCCGGGGAGCCGGGCGGGGAGCCGGGGAGCCGAGCCCGCGGGGCGGGGAGCCGGGAGCCGGGCGGGGAGCCGAGCCCGCAGGGCGGGGAGCCGGGGAGCCGGGGAGCCGAGCCCGCGGGGAGCCGGGGGCCGGCAGTGCTGGGTGGGCCGGGGGTGCTCGGGGCCGGGGCCGGGGCCGGCACCCCAGGGCCCGAGCCGACCCAGGCTGGAAACGCCGGGGGGCCAGCCTGGGCCGCGCCTCCTCCCCCCACACCGCCCCTTACCTGCTACAGGCTTCCCGCGAATCAAATATTCGCGGGAAGCAGGGGAGGGGGCGGAGACTTTGGGGAGGGGGCGGGGTTGGGGCAGGGCCGGGGGGCTGTGGAGTGTCCTCCATTTGGAGGCACAAAATATGGTAACCCTAAATTTACATCATAGATTTTGTTGTCCTGGCAGGGGCCTGTGCTGAGGATTTAGTTAAATAAAGGGTGTGTTCTTCTGAACTCTCACACTTTCTGAGTAGTAAGTCATTCCACTCCCAGCAGCTGCCTTCCTTCATTTCATGTCTTTCTCTCTTTTGTCAGTAAGGCCTTTCTTCTCCCTTCCCCATCTATATTGATAGAAAGAAGCAAAGGCCCAAAGTTACACTTTTTGGTTAGCTCCAATGGGCATTAACAGGTTTAATTTTGGCCACCAGGCAGTGCCCAGATTGCTTGAGAAGTGTAGTAAAAGCAACTGAATGACCAAAGCATTACTCCAGCACACGCCAAGGTCTATGCAAAATTAATACTGGACCTAAGGCACAGTGTTTGTCTTAAGTCAACAAAACATGTGATGAGAATTTTTCTACTTGTTAATGTTTGTGTGTAAGTACTCAGTCTATTAAAATTATTTTCATGGGATGTTAAATTGAATATGAAACCACAAAATTTCAGAGACTTGACGATATCATAATATACTCCAGCAATGTCTGAACAAGTGTACTAATTTCTCAGAAACAAAAGAGGTTAAAAAATAGCCAAATCTATTTTTCCAGAGAAATGTCTCAGTTTACAACAGTCTTCACCAGGCCTTTAAAATAAATGTCTAGTGATCTGTAGCTACATGTAATGTATTTGATTAACAATGCACACACCAACTTTTTATGACTATTCACCCAAAAAATTGAACCTGTAGCATTGCTGTTCCCAAGCATTTAGGAATTGTATTCCCCTCCCCAAATCACATGAATGGCATAAAAATCATGAAATATTAAAAATACTAATTTGGGGATATTTTATGTGCCTTCTCTTTCTTGGACCTTTAAGGTTCATGTTTTCAAGTCACAACCATGAGGGCTGAAGATTTTTTTTTACTTAAGAACATTGACTTCCAGTGAGACTGGCTCCTAAGTGCCTAAGTCACTTTTGAAAATAGCACTTGGGTTCCTTAATCACTTAGACACTTGGGGAAATTTTACCCCAGGTGTGTTACTTTAGACTTTTGGTGCACCAAATCCTTTGCCTCAAACCAGTCATCTTGCTACGACTCTTTTGCTTTCCCACCGATTTCACTTCCAAATATCAACCTTAGTATGAAGATAAATGGCCAGATTTTTTAAAGGTATTTAGGCACCTACTGGAATTTTCAAAAGCCCTAGGTAGGCAGCTGGCACCTAAGTGTTAGGTGCCTAAATGCTTTGAAAAATCCCATTAGGCACCTGAATACCTTTAAAAAACTGGCCCCAGAGCTCTTTGCATTATGGAAGAAATCAAAACAAAACCTTATGTCCCTACAATTTTTGGAGGGGAAAGTCTGGGGACTACTTTTACTTCATTTGTTTAGATAGATTTTTTTAAAGAAAGATTTATTTTATTGTAAGATTTATTGTTGTTATGTTATTACTGTGATTCTGAAAGAATCAACCACATCAGTTAGAAATGTTTCACATTCTCTGGCCTTAAAGTAGGGGAGTTTCTTATAATGAAAAGAATATATTTTGAAAACTAGAGAAATGAGCAGAGAAATAAATTCAATCTCAAATGGTGATTGAAATCTCCAAGTCGATTTATGGAAGGCTTCAAAGGCCTGTGAAGGTTGACAGAATCTCTTTAGCATGAGACGTCTTTCATTTTGCATCGAGGTTTACAGTTTTAAAAAATAGGAAAAGCTCTGCTGTCAGATGAAGCAGGTTTGAAAGCAGAGCTGCCTGTTCACGAAAGCCTGAAATTGTGCACAACTGTAGATAATGTTAATGTGTCCTCACCAGATAGCTGAAATAATATATTTCCTACATTGGATGCATTAAGCAATTACTCAGTTTGTAGTTGAAACCATATAATTTTCTTTCTTTCCTTGCAGTCGCAACGCCGTGTCACGTTTCACCTACCAGACGGCTCCCAGGAAAGCTGCAGTGACAGTGGGCTTGGAGACCATGAACCCAGCAGCAGTGCTAGCACATCGCATCCTCTGCCCCTTGGTTTCCCCCAAGAGGAGTACTATGAACAGGCTTCGCCCAACAGTCGGACAGAAGGAGATGGCAATTCGGACCCGGAGTCCAGTAAGTGATGCTCTCTAGGAATATTTGTCTTTAAATGTTAATAAGTCACAAGTGGGCTAATTTTAAAGCCACTAATTAAAGTTTAATGCTAAATTAAGATGGGAAAATACTATTTTGGTTGCTAACCTCTATATTTTAAAGACAAAAATGACAAAGTTCAAAGCAAGTATTTTTGACCATTTTGTGTTGAAATGCTCTGTAGGTGTTGTAGCTGGTTTGCATCTTTATTAGCTGGGGTTTGTTATGGTTTTGGCATACTAGAGAGAAGTGGTGCTTTCTGGTTGGTTGTCACTGCTGCCTTTTTTATTCACATTGATGCTCCACAAGAACTGTATGGCTTTTAACATTTTCCCCTTCCATACTTTTCCCTACTTTGCATTCTATAATAGCAGCAGAGCCCTCTGGGCAACATGCAGATCTGTGAAATCACTGCCGTTCTTCAGAAATTAAAGGTCCTCAGTTTAGTGCCTGTGAGGGCAACTGTGGTGTGAGGTAATCACCCAGAAAGGCATTGCTTGTTGTGTCATATTGCTTAATTATACAAGTGGCTTTGGAGGTTGATGCCATTGGAAAGTGGGTAGGTAAAGCTGACATGTCAAGGTGTACTCAAGGCCAACTTACAACAGTGTATTTGATTTAGAACAAGTAGAACAAGAGGCTCCTTTGTAACTGTCATTCAGCATGATGAGCTCTCCCTTGTTGGACAACACCAGATTCATGTGCTTTTCATCTCCCCTGGGTCTAGCCAGGCTCCAGACACTGTCTCTGGCCTTTAGGCTCATTCCTGACATACAGACTCCCTGATGGTACCCCTTCTCCAAAGTGGTACCCCACAGTCCAGCTATCCTAGGCCCCAAGAACACTACTGAACCCCACAAGTCTCCTCAACAGCTTAAACGCACCCTTCCCCAAGCTTCACCAAAGGTAGTCTGGTTTACCATTTAACCCATTCAGAGGCACATGCCAGTTGAAGCCAGGCACTTAGAGGCTGTGCAAAGTAACTTCTTAAACAAACATGCAGAAAGCATACAGATTTACAGATCCATGCAAAAAACAATAAAACCTGCTCTCAAATCCCTCCCTCCAATGTCCTCACCAGTCTGAGAGCCCCTTGGGTGTTTACCTGTATCTTTCAGGAGTCCCTGATCCTCACTCCTTGGGACTCAGTCTTCTCGTCTCGGTCATGGATTGTACTCTCTGACTCCTGTAGCAAACTCCCTTCAACTTCTGTTGGTCTGGAAGTCAGACAGTTCTCTCTAGCTCAAAAAGCATGCCTTTGTTTTTTTAAAAGCCAGCCTAACACCTGATTTCTGTGATCTGTCTCCTGTTTTTGTGTTTGTTTGTTTGTTTTTTTCATTTTCCACTCGTCTGCAGATAAGCTGGAGAAAACTGGTTTTATCTAGGTTGTAACCATCCACTTGTTTTAGGACCAAGTTATTCAATTGTTGTTGGTCCTTAATGACCGGCCCTTTTAGGGGTAGGCAACCAAGTGCCATTCTCCTTCTTCTTAGCACAAAAGGTATGATGAAAATATACAGCAAAAGACAGCCTTATGGGCATAAACACACAGAATTCATAAGTTTGACATTGACAAACTTCTCAAATCCTCACTGTAACAATGTCAAATTCATCTCTAGATAGGGTCGAAAGAAGGAAACACACACACTTCCATTTCACAGAACAACTGAAGATCCTAATGCCTCAAATAGAGTTAGAAGGGAGTGATGATGAAATTTTAATCTAACTTAACAATGGAAAGAAAATGAGTTTATCCTAACAATGTCGTTGGAGCTGTTAATTATGTTACAAGGTGATATTGTATTAGTTGTATATGGCATTTCACAGACTTGTTTAGTACAACTGAATTAAAAAGTGTAATGAACAATTTACCCTTGAAAGTTGAGATGTTTTGGTATTGGCAAAATATTTGTGAGCTGTTCACAGAAATATAAAAATCTTTTGTTTTAATATTTGTGAATTTCTTCACAAAATATAATGTCTTTTATGAATGGCTCATGAACAATTCACTGGGCATCTTCAGTAGCTGAAGTGTTCAGCAAATGTGTTGGCTTGTTTGTATAGGTTTACATGGTTTTCGAAACAATGCTGAAATATTCCTTGTTTGGATGTCCTTAAATTATTTGAGTTTGGAATTCACTTTTATTTGTATTCAATCTAAAAAAGCTCAGCTTTTCACAGAACATAACCACAAAGGGGGTTGCATACAATCAAAAACAATAATTTTCACATTTGAATCAATATTCATGTTTTTTCTTTTACTATTCACTCAACTCTGTTATTTACCCATACTTCACCAAAGTAAGTATTAGATGCAGGAGATAGGTATGTATGGTGCACTCTTAGCCTTGACTTGACTGCAAAGGACATCAGAGTAAAATTGATGCAAGAAAAATCACTACATTAGGCAAAAGTGAACTGATGCTGCTTTTGCCACTTAAAATGAGGCTCAGGTTTGGAGCTGTTGCTCTTTTTTGAACCCAATTTCTACAGCTTTAGATCAAAAGAAAAATGGATCACTTAGGAAGCCTCTGAAATGTCAGTTTGAGTCTAATAATATCCACACTGACAACTGAATGCCATTGACACATCTCACTATGCAGAGACTGAGCAGACACCTGATGTCTTTTTGAGTGTGAAATTTGCAGAAAGTTTAGTCACCTGTTTCAGAAATGACTAATTATCTGACAGCTCGGTTTTAAACTTGATACCAAGAAAAATTAGTGTTTCTGTAGTGTGAAGATGTGTTCTCCTCTAACTTTTATCTTTTTTTGATAACCTAACTACCATATACAATTGATGCAGTGTGGCATCACCCCTTTGATCTGAAGATCACAGCTGCTTGTGGATCTTCTAACTATTACTGTTATGGCATGTATTTGATACAAGTACCTAGCGGCAAGCAATACAACTACATTTAAACAGGTCTGACCCCTCTGCATTTACACAACAGAAAATATCAAAGTACAGTACCGTTGTGAAAAAATGTTGGCATATTTTTCATTGAAATTGCTCATTGCTGTAAGTTAACTTGTACACAGTGGAGTTGGGAGGAGCAGAAATACCTTGTTGATCAATTAATATGTTAAACTTGCTGTCCAAGAATGTAGTACTTTGTTGGCTAAATTTGTAACATGTACATAAAGTTTCGCAAGATATTTCTTGTTTAATATCTGGGCATTTAGCTTTAGTTTCTCCTTCCACCCACGAAAGCCACCATGTGGAAATGCTGATTTCCTCCACCAAACCAGTTTAATTTTTGGCCTAATTCAGAATGGCCTGATGAAGTTGAAGCAATCTCAGCTCAGTTTGTTTCAGGAACAGACATATGGCTAATGTAAAAAATAAGAAGATGAAGTAAAATGAAGCGCAAGTGGCTTAGACTACTATAAAATGAGGAGCATGGCTGTTATTCCTTCTCAAGACCTCTCTATAGTATTGGAACTTTCTTAATCTGAAACATTGATCTGAATATTGGGCTTCAGGATAATCTTCAAATTGCCTGAATGCAGTTTTACCCGGACTTGCAGAGCAGGACTATACACTGTGAATGTGAAAAGCCTTTAATAAAACTACTCAGCTAGAACTGACCCAGAACTTATTAAGAGTCCTATCAAAGGTGACAAATGTCCCATCAAACAGGGTTATACCCACAAGCATTTGCTTACTCTTGCTTCTCCTAAGTGTTGCTCTTCGGAGCTTTTCGTTTTAAGAAATTTATTCTTAAATAATAATGTATTCTCCTATAGAAAGATAACTATTAAACAACATGGGCATGAGGGACACCTTAATATTTGGAAGCCCTGTCCTAAAATGAAAACTTTTAAAACAAATAAGCACTGAAAGACATTACCAATTATAATTTATCAATTGATCCATTGGTCCTAATATTGGGCTTTCTTCTGAAATATCAACAATATAAATTGAAACAGAATTAATACCAAACTTACTAGCTACAACAAAATGACTGTTGCAAATCACTGAAAGAAACAAAAGATCCTCTTAAGAGTAACTATATCTGGAAAATATTGGAGATGCGAAACTGCCCAACTCACCCCTCAAATTTAGAGGGAGTGTTTTGTTTTTCTTTTTTTCTCTCTTTCCCCCCCCTAAGAAAACAATGCCACCAGCACACGAGTTATGAGGAACCCTAAAGTAATTAAACTAGTATGAGCATGTGATCGAAGAAAACAAATATTGGTAAGAAATTGTTTTTGGTTTCAGATTTCTTGGAGGGGGGAGGGAGGGAAGTGATATAAGAATAAAATGTTGAGAAAAACACCTTTTCAGTGTCCTTTTAAAAATAGTTAGATATATATTTTTAAAAATTGGAGAAGTGTTAGTTAAAGCTCTTTGGCTTTTGTTGGTATAATTTTTCACTCAAGAAGGAGCTCTGGAGAAACATACAGTACAGGTGCTGTATAATGCATCGGAATGCAGAGCAGATGCCAATAAACTCTGTTGTGTTAGTCAATAGCAGTGTAAACAGGCATGTAAACTGTTAGAGGAAGTTAATGTTATCCTTAAGCAACAAAACTAACTTATGCAGCTTCTTTTTCAGTTTTCATTTAAATATATTGCATGCTCAATCTGTTGCTTTTTCTGGTAATAAATTACCTAAAATAGTAAGCTGTTCAGAAAATAAAATTCTTTCCCTTTCTGACTCCCACATCAGTTCAGCAGAAACATGTCTTTAGTTGTGAATCTAATTGTAAGGAAGAAATGTAATATATTTAAAGAGAACAAATTTGATTTTAAATCGATTAAATGAAGGAAACAATGTTAATGCAATGTTAAGAACTCACACTTAAAGTCAGGAAATGACAAAGTTAACTTACTTATCATGCCCCCAGAAGTGAGGTTGGGATTCTGGGGCTGTGTACCAGGTCATAGGCAGGAGAGCCCACCCTGGCTCCCTCACCCTTCTGCTACAGCTGTTCTGGCAACAACCTAGTACTGTTGTGATGATGATGCTGCTCTTTCGGCTATGACATGGGTCTGGGCCCGACTCTTTAAAATGCTATGCTATTTTGATACTGCTGATTAAAATTTCCAGAGTAACACTAGCAAGAGAAGGGAAATATGGTGATTTGTAGCAGTTTGTAACTCAGCTAAATTTCATGGCACATTAGCTTCAAAGCTTTCTACCTGCTGAATTTCAAAAGCCTGCTGCAAACAATGGAAGGTGTTAAAGCAAGGATCTTTTATAATGGAAAGTGTTAGTAACCCTAAAAGTAGATTGCTACCAACTCCTGCTCTCATTATGCTGTGTGTGTTTAACTAGAAAATTCTTCCAGAAGGTAGGTGTAACACAGCTGAGTTAGTGTTGCTTCTGAAACCCTTTCTTTTGCTTTTCCTCTGATTTTAATCATGAAAGCTCACCTGCATATTAATACAGTCTTTTCTATTTAATTTCTTTTGTTTAAAAAGAGCAACAAACAAACTCATGAAGCAGAAGACAACAAGAAAAGGATTGCCTGTGCAGGCAGCTCTTAGAAGACAGTAACAATGTTCCTTAGGCAAATTGTGCTAGCAGCTCCTCTCTCTGCTCTGGTCATGCCAGTTAGGGGAAATAAGCAGTGACATCAGAGAGGGAGTTGTGGGAGAAGATATGTGTTAGGCACAGCTGTGAATTTTAGCAGCTAAGTTATTGTGACCATATTTTCCCAAAGGGAAAATGGGACACCCCATGGCTGGCCCGAAGTCCGCCTATTGCCCCTGCACAAATGGCTTGAGCTGTCCCTGCTTCCCACCTATGTGGGGCTGGCTCAAGCCTCCCCTTCCCCCCTCAGGGCCGGTCCAATCCCCTCTGCACAGGGCCAGCCTGAGCTGCTCTTTCGAGCGGGGCTGACGTTGCTGTTCTTTTCCCACACGTTCCTCTGAACCCCACTACGGGTCGCACACCACTTTTTTTGGAAAAGCGGCATTTGTCCAGTTTGCTCTTGCCAACTGTTGATCAACTGGCAAGAGCAAATGGGACAAATGCACAGTTTTACCAAAAAAGTTGGGATGGCCTGGACATGGCTTAAAAAAGGAGCTGTCCTGGCCAAAATGGGACATATGATCACCCCAAGCTAAGTTCTGAGCATGCTTAACAGCTATTTTATTTTCAGTTGTTTATACTTTTCGCTATCCCTTTAAGCAAGCAGATGTGCTACAACTCAGTATAAATCACCTCTGTGTCAAGTTTCAAACTTCATCCAGTTTTTCTTTAGCCTTGTCAAAACAATTTGGTTAGATTTTTCTTTTTTTCTACAGTAGGAAAATTGTATTTCCCCCCATTCTTCTTTAACGCACAAGCAGCTGAAAGAAGGATTTGCTCATATACCGCCCGTACCACTAATCCCTCCCCCAAAATCCCACCAGTAGGGTGAACGCCAACCACAGAAAATATTAGCTGAAAGGATGAATGTTTCATAAAATTAGCTTGTGAATACAGGATTAATAATGGTAACTGGTTTGCAACCTTAGCTATTGCAAGTGTTACCTGGCACCCACCAAAATAATTAGTGACAGGATTGTATAATCCATCTGATGTAGTTTTGCAGAAGAAACTATTAGTCTCCAACTGAAAGGAAACAATCAATGTGAATTGCCTCTCCATAAGAGAAAATGGCCACATTTCTTCCCATGCTGGCTTGTTTGATGCTTAGAAACACTCTTGCTGCTGAAATATGTCATTTTGACATTGTAAGAAAAACTATCCTCGCAGTTGGACAGCAGACCTCATGCTGAGATAAGAGATTGTGGATGGTGTTGGGTGGTCTCTTGCCCCCCTGCTGAACAGAGAGTCTCTGGTGTATCCCAACAGGAATGTGCTCTTTTTTAGAAAAGATCTTCCATTCCCCCTCCCCCACCCAAAATACTGATAAAGTATCAGTCATTGCTCACCCTACTGATGGACAAGGAATATGGTTGAGTGTTTCTGTTTCAGATTCTTCATCCTAAAATATAATCAGACCTAAGATATGGGCAATAAGGGGACAGTAAGAATTGTCCTATCATTTTTTAATTTTTTGTCATGAATAGGTGGGGATGATTCCATTGTAATTAGGGAAAGATGAATCCATGTGAATGAAATATTAACCAACTCATTCTCAAACTATACACATTTATTTTCAGGGTTAAAAAAGTTTGTCTAACTTTCCCCAGAATTTGCCATTGTCATGGCCCTCAATTCTGACTTGGATCAGAAGCAGGAGTAGAAATAATGTGAGTAAGACTGTTCTCAGGACACATGCTCAAAGTGAAAACAGGAAGCATCAGAAATCTTTCATTTCCTAGATTCTCAAGAGATGTAGATACCGTAAATAGCAGAATCCCAACCATTACTGAATTGACCATCTGTCTGCAGGTCCCCAGTGGTTAGATTCATGTTGCTGCTTGTGAGCCATGGAACTTCTGATAGCACTGGAAACGGTTAACATTGTGAAGTCTCCTAGAATCCCTGAGCATGTAAGAGCCTTTACCCCAACCATCCCTTAGTGTCTCTCTTTCCTCTGGGTCCCACAGCTGTGGAACCTCTTCTCAATCAAAGTTTGTTCTTTTTGTAGCTATACTTAGTTGTTAGTTTTTTTCTGTATTTAATGAATTCGTGTTTGAGGATCCTGTTGAGCCGAGCAGTTGGTCTTGGGTGGATTTTTTGGTTTGGTGGATTTTTCCCAGAGACCAGCTGGCCTCTTTGTGTTTTATTCTTCTGGCCAGTGTAAAGTATTTAGCCTGTTTTGTTCTCCACTACTGTAACTCTGGACAAAGCTCCAACTTCCAAATAATGCAAAGTCTTTTACAGTAAAGTGCATGACTGTCACCCCTTACAGATACTTGGATGGAGTTTGTCTGAGGGCACACTCACTTGAGAAGTATGTTTGCTGTGAGGATCAAGCATCAAATTAAAGAGGCCACAAAAACTCAAGCTTTCTCTAACCTGCAACGCTTTATCAGCTGCTAGCTTTGAGCTTTATGAGTCAGCTTTTGAGATTTGCCCACCAGTATACAATAATTGTTTTACCATTGGATTACCACCTTGTTACTGTACCATGGTAGTAAACACTGGCCACCATTACGTTGTCATAGATTTACAGTGGCTGCATATTTGGCAGTGGTGATAATTATTTTTAGATTGCAGTGAAAGTCAGTTTACCAGTTTATCAATCATGTCAATGTGTGGCAAAACATAGGAAGAGAGAGAACACAAATCAGAGTACTTAGGAAATGAGTGTGCAAATAATTCCCCAGATCAGTAGGGTGGGGAACTGATGTTGAAGGACTGAATATGAGACGAATCTGAGGAGAAATCAGATACCTAGGTAGACTAGATTAGATGGAGAGAGAAGGGAATTATCCTCAATGTAATCAAATCACTAATTCACACTGTTTTAAAAAGTCCTGACAAGTCTGGATTTTGAGAAAATGCTTCATTGTAAATATTCATTTCACATTCAGAATCATCAGATGTGACAGCGTTACAGTTGGAGTAGCATTTGGCATGCAGTATCAGGATAATGAAGAACTGATGTGAAACAACATTTAACAACCAACCAAAAGATTGTAGTTTTATTTTTTTCCACAAATCATTCCTTTCTTCCCTCCCCTTTTAATTCTACAACCACTTTTGAAATGCAACATTGACATTTGTCTTTATGTTATTGAGAAGTTATCAAGTTGCCATAGCATTTAGGCATCTAATAAAGCGTTGTATTTGAGACAAAGGGGGAAATGCTGTCATTAGTAATTTAAAGATAATAAATCTCTGGCTGAAATATGTCCCAGCCTGCCACATCTGTCTGTCTGAGTCCCTCTCCTTTTACTATATTTGCCTATGGGGTTTGCCTATCCCCATGGCTGTACACTAATAATTAATTCACAGAGTGCTGAAGTAATTAATCTTTCTGAGCTAGTACAGTTTGATTGATCTTCTACCTTTAATCTAATTAGCCTGTATGTAGGTGGGAGAATGTAAAGGCTGAATACTGTACTACTTTGAGAAATGCCAACCTTTTTGATGATCTGCTGAGACTGCTGCTATGAATCATATATATGAAACACTAAGGGTAATCAGTAGTTGGATATTTGATTTAAAAGGTGGGAAATTGGTGAAAATCAAAATCAGGGTAGGTTGAACATCTTCATTTAAATGCATATATCCTTTGTTACTAGCTTAATAATGTAACTTTATATCTTGGTTGTGCATATTTAAGGGCAGTAAGGGTTATACAGCTGAAAGCTAAATTGGATTCTCAAAATATTTTAGCTGTTCCTTTCTAAACTGCAAATTGTAGTCGTAGATCTGGCTGGGCATGGGTAAACATGTATATGGCTAGATTTGAATGCAAGGTTAAACTGTAAACAAAGGTGTGACAGGTTGTGAGCTGAAGATGTTTTTAGGCTACTTAAGATATGTGGGAACACCCTGAACTGATAAGCTTGAAATATAAGTAAGGTGAGGACATAAGTGATCGGTCATTACACAATCTGCAATGCAACTTATCCTTACATGGTCGGTTTGATGTCCAAACCAACTAGATTCAAGAAGTTTAGATGTTTATACACATTTTTCCTAGCTATTAACTGTGCAGTGTGTGACATGATTTGGAAGAATGGTATCACCCTGTACCTAAACCCCTCTTTTTCTGTGCGTGGCCAGCATGGGCACAGAGCTGTTACCTGCCTAATAAATTAACCTGAATGATGAGATGCCGTCAAACTGAGTTTGTGGATCCCAGAGAACTGGATGAAGTGTTCTCTCAGAACTATGTGGATAAGATGTGTTCTGGATAAGATAAGTCGAAAAGGTCTCTGATGGAATCTCATCTCAAATCACAGGAGAAAATTACTGTGTATGGATAGCATATTTGTCCAATAAAAACTGTCATGAATTACAAGAAGTCAATTATGAAATATTTTATGAACAAAGGATATTTCATCACTTGTAATGTCTCAACCTCCTCCTCTGCTTTGGTTGGTGTAATTGATGTGACTGATTGATCAGAAATGTCCTACAGGTGACCTGAAAACAGGGTAGCTTGATTTAGGATGATTTTGAAAAGGAATGCTGGGGAAACTTTCTTATCATAGTCCTAGGTAGGGTGGGACTTTGAATGTCTAAAATTGTTGGGAGGTTTTAGCTAGAACTCCCAAGAAAACTTAAATAAGCATGAGAAACCTTTGGCTTCAGTTTTTGTTACAATTGAAAACTCAAGCTGTTTTTGAAAGAAATGCAAATAGTTGAGAAAGCCGGGGCCTGTTTTGGGTGAACACCACCAGCATATAGTTTGGAACTGAAATCACGTGAAATTTGTGTGTACACATAACTTGGATATGAAACCAGGAGGAACTCAGCAGTTCTGACTGAGTTTTGCTTTGAGATTTTAAACTACGTGTGTGGGTGGGGGCTTTGAACAAACCTATGATGAAGAAAACCAAATAAATCCTTGTGAAACCTCTGAGTTTCAGATTTGATTATTAGATTATTATTATTAGGGGTCTACGTGGTGAAATGAACTTCAAAAGGGACCGTGGAAAAAATTTGGTAGCTGGGGATGTTGGGGGTTCTAAAACGTAGGGTAGAATGAGCTAACTTGTGATTCTCCCCTCACCCTTTGGTCAACCACCTCCTTGTGATTTCTGAGCAGAGCCAGCAGAGTGTCATTTTTCAGCCACATGTCCCCTTTAAAATACCTTTCCTATTCATGTGACAAAAGAAATAGGCTAGAGCCTGCATGGCAGTATAACCTGGAAGGCTTGCGGAGTCCTAGCAGGTTACCAGGCCGTCATGATATTTGAGATTGAATAGAGCCATAACTTTTAAAAATGATGAAAACTGGAAACATTAATCATAATTTCTCAAACTGCACAGGTTTGGATGAATAGGACATGGATTAAACACAACCGTAGTTTTAGTTTGAAATATTAAAACCTGGTTTGGCCCTTTGTTTTCCAAACCAAATCCAGTTCTGTGCATTGTGACTAAGTTTGGTTTTGACTTTCATTACCATGTAGTGCTACTCGTGTGCTTGAGATATAAAGCCCTTCTCTAAGTACCTAAGAGGCAACAGACAAGCTTTTCAGAAGTGACTGTATAATTTTGGGTGCCTGGTTTTTGAGTGCCCACTCTGAGCCTCATTAAAGGGACATGATTTTGCAACAATGCTGAGCCCTTTCACTCTAGAAAATCAAGCTAAGGTGACTCTATTTGGTGCTCCGAAATGGAGACTCAAAATCACTAGTCACTTTTGAAAATTCTGGGCTTATAAGAGCTGGAGATGTGTGCGTAAGCAGCATTCAGAATCAGAGTGGGTTTTTAAAAGAAATTTCAAACATTTAATTATTGACATTAAGAGTTTAGTAATGCCTCAACATTCTGAATGCATTTTGCATTATTCTGGAAAGATAAAAGTACACACACGTACTCCCCTTGATGCACAATCTGCTTTTCATAGAAAATCAGTTGGAAAATTTTATCACATTGCTGCTGTTCTTCTAAAGTATGCCTCTACTTTCTTCTGCATTTCCTGGACAGCATACTGGGATAAGACAGATCATTTCAGGCATTAACTTTGTGTCTCTGAATACCTGCTCACTTTATTCCCTAATGTGAAATGTAAATAATACAAATATCATGTGTATAAATAGATAGAAAGAACGGATTCACCCTAGAGTTCAGAAATCTGCCATTACCTGAGAGAGAAGACGGCACACTTGATAGTAGTTTGTATAATAAATGAGCCTTGGCAGCTATAAACAGTGATTTAGTAGCAGATGCTCTGTGATATGCATTCATGTTATCACTTAAACTGACATGATTTTGGAAAATCCTATTTTTCAGTTTGAGGTTTATGAAAGTTTTAAAATACATCACTCTAGCAAGCAGTCTGGGGAGGAGGTGGGAAGAGAACACATTTCTTCTCTCTGTATTTTCAAAGTCCTTTTCTGTGACTAGCTGTCATATTTACTGTAAATAAAGGCATTGGACTTTGGTTGGGTAAATGGAATCTAATTCAGGGCAGCCTGTGTTTGAGAGGGCATCAAGGGCTGGATGCTAGCAATAACCTGAAAAGTCACAAAGGGCATAGATCAAAATGGAAAGTGTGTCTGTAATGTATGAAAGTTGAAGTCGCTGATAGAGTTCCATTCTGGTGACAGTCTTGAAGATGAGTGTATCTTAGGTATCTTAAATCTAGTATGGATTAGATAGAGGTTTATCACTGAGAAGCAGGCTACTCTGAGTAAAGCAATCCCTTATCTTGTCCATTCTGTTTGAAAATGACAAGAGCTGAGAACCTGGCACCGCTACCAATTGAAAGCTGATGTCACAAGGTCTGGAATGTCACTGAGCTTGAATAACTGCCTTCAGTGACAGAGAATAGGTGGCCTTCTCTTCACAATAAGCCTTTCTTTGCTTCTAATTTTTTATTAGGCCACCTACACCATAAAATAAAGTTCATATGACATTTATGTTTCTATTATTTATGAGCCACGAAGCAATTCATTTTATGACCTTCTACTGTCTATCTTCTACTTATTTTATCTTAAACTCTCGCTTCTCACTTATCTTTGAGCATAAGAAAATATCGTCTTTGCCACTTGTTTCTCTTATATTCTTTCACAAGTCAAAATAACCAGCAGTACTAAGGGTAACTTCTGTCCAGGTGAAATATTAGTCATTGGTAGCATTCAGTTCCCTAATTTCCTTAAAAAAAGGAAAGAAGAAGAAGTAAGGTCTGAAATGTTTCTTAATTTGGAAGAATTTCCTCAATATGCCAAAATTCTGGTGATACTTTTTGATCGTTCAGTTTAGTTAGACACTTCATAATTACTTGCATCTACTGAATTCACTGTAACTAGTAAACATATCAAGACATTCATTTAATAATGGATAACTATAGACAATCTGTTTTAACAAGAATTCTGCAGTTTGTTAATTTACATCTTTATTGAATGCTGAAGATTCCCAAAAGACAATGGGCTGGAAGTGGCAGTGTTTTGCTGAGTAAAAGTGCTTTTAATCAATAATCCTAGTGATTTTTGTCCTTGTATGAGTAAGTATGTGATTCTGGTTTAACATTTTCACTTCTTAATTTATCTCTCTGATGGACTTCCCTCCCACTGAATGTAACTGAAGTAGAGAAATAGGGTTTGATTAAAGATATATATGGAGCTAACCAAGAGAAACAATTATGGGTTTTGTCTCAAAAGCCCTTTTTTCTAGCTTCTTCTATGTATTGCTAGGTAAATGAAATATCTTTGTATTCCTCTTCCCTCTTGGAATTACTTTAATCTATTTCTCCTCTCTACTTTGAAAAAAAAACAAATTATACTAGAGAAATTGCTATCCTAATCTGCATTTTGTGAATTTCCAACACATCATGGACTTGATCCAATGCCCATTTAAATCAACAGGAATCAATTAAAATCAATCACATTGACTTCAATAGGCCTTGAGTCAAGTCCCATATCAAAATAACCATAGGGTTTGCCTTACCAGGTCAGCTTATTAATTTGGCTAATGCAGTGCCCTGATTTTATCTCCAGATTCAATATCCTTTTGAGTAGGGAAATCTCCATTGTGTGAATTAATCTTGAGAGAACTGTGTGAAATATTCACAATTAAACTTTCATTAGATTTGTGTTTCATCAAAATCTTGGTACTCAGGCCTTGGTGCAAACCAACTTGGAGAGTCAACAACCTTTTTGAAGTGAACAGAAGGACCTGTGCTTATTTATAATTTGCACTCTAATCCTGTGAAATTCAATGATTTTGACATGACGAGTGAAATTCTAATTGTGTGCATTAGCTAGTTCTAACCATGTATGTTCTAACCATCCTCATTCCCACAATATATATGATTATTTGTGTACACCCATTTGCTGTGTTTTATTTTAAATTCTTGGTATAGGGACTATTTTAGTACAGTTCCAAGTGCATATGGCCCTGATCCTTACTGAATCCCTTTATTTTGGAATATAAACAAAGCATTAATAATTCTCCACTGCAAGTGACATTGATGTGCAGTAATAGCAGGTGCTGTATTAATCAGCAAGGCTTCGGACATCACTTCACATGCTTTTGCTTTCGTTTCATATAGCAATCATAGCAAATCTGTTATGCCAGGATAGTAGATCAATCACATTGGCAGCTATTTGCATATATGCTGTAGTGTAACTCAACACATCATCAAATCAAAATAGAATTGTAGGACTGGTAGGGACCTTGAGAGGTCATCTAGTCCAATCCCCTGCACTCATGACAGGACCAAGTGTTATCCAGACCATTCCTGACAGGCTCTCATCTAATCTGATCTTAAAAACCTCAGATGATGGAGATTTCACAACCTCCCTAGGCAATTTATTCCAGTGCTTAACCACAATTAGGAAGTTTTTCCTAATGCCCAACCTGAACCTCCCTTGCTTCAATATAAATCCTTTCCTTCATGCAAGACAGTTTCAAAAGCCTTACTAAAATCAAGATATACCTCATCTACTGCTTCCCCCCACCCACAAGGCTTGTTACCCCATCAAAGAAAGCTATTAGGTTGGTTTGACACAATTTGTTCCTGACATCCATACAGATCACTTAATTACCTTTTAGGTGATTGCAAATTGATTGCTTAATTATATCTCCATTACCTTTCCAGTACTGAAGTTAAGCTGAATGGTCTGTAATTCTCCAGGTTGTCCTTATTCCCCTTTTCATAGATTGGCACTACATTTGCCCTTTTCCAGTCCTCATGAATCTTTCCTGTCTTCCATGACTTTTTGAAGATAATGGCTCAGATATCTCCTCAGTCAGCTCCTTGAGTATTCTAGGATGTATTTTATCAGGCCCATGCGATTAGAAGACATCTAACTTGTCTATGTAATTTTTAACTTGTTCTTTCTCTATTTTAACTTCAGATCCTATCTCATTTTCACTGGCGTTCACTATGTGAGATGTCTAATCGCTACTAAACATTTTGGTGAAAACTGAAACAAAAAAGTCATTTAATACTTCTTCCATTTCCACATTTTCAGGTATTCTTTTTCCCTCCTTACTGAGTAACGGGCCTACCCTCTCCTTGGTCTTCTCCTTGCTTCTAATGTATTTGTAGAATGTTTTCTTGTTACCCTTCATGTCTCTATCTAGTTATCTCATTTTGTGCCTTGGCCTTTCCAATTTTATCCCTACATCCTTGTGTTTGTTTGTTTATATTCATACTTTGCAATTTGACCTAGTTTCCTCTTTTTTGTAGGACTCTTTTAAGTTTCAGATCATTGAAAATCTCCTGGTTAAGCCAGGGTGCTCTCTTGCCATATTTCCTGTCTTTCCTACAGAGCGGGATAGTTTGCTCTTGTTCCCTGTAAAGGTGCAAGACTCACTGCGGCGGCACCTCCTGCTCGTCATCTCAGGGAATTAGCTCTTTCCAGCGCAGAGCGTCCTCTGCAGGCCGGTGTCCCACTGTCACTTGGCCCCCGTGTCCCTCCCGAAGCCGGTGCCCATTATCTGGGGTGCTACCCCTTGGCAGTAACCCCTTTCTCTCAAGGTCTCCCCTCCCCAGGGAACCACACCCACTATCCCCACCTCACCTCAGTATAAGGCTACTGCCAGTCATCGTTTAGCCCCCGCTCCCTGGGGCAGACTGCAGTAACAGCCTACTCATCACCGGCAAGGTTGGGTTTGGACCTGCTGCCTTTGCCTACTCCTGGGCTGCCCTCTGCAACCCCCAGTACCCTTTGGCCTTCTGCTAGGCTGCAACCTGGGGCTTTCCAGGCTGGAGCTCCCCAGCTCCTCTGCCTTTCCCCAGCCCTGCTCCACTCAGGTACTTTGCTCAGGTCCCTGCAGCCAGGTCCTTCAGAGCTGGGCAGCAGGAGAATGGTGGCTGCTGGCTGTGAGACCAGCTCTGAAGGCAGCGCTGGTGCCAACAGCAGCACAGAAGTAAAGATGGCATGAAGAAGTGAGGTTCTTACCCACGAAAGCTTATGCTCCCGATACTTCTGTTAGTTTTAAAGGTGCCACAGGACCCTCTGTTGCTTTTTACAGATTCAGACTAACACGGCTACCCCTCCGATACATGATATGGTATTGACACCCTTCTGCGCTCTTGCTTGCAGAGCTGGACCTTCAGCAGCTGACACTCCTGGGCCATCCAGCTCTGAAGGTAGCAGTGCAGAAGTAAGGATGGCATGGTATGGTATTGCCACCCTTACTTCAGTGCTGCAGTGAGATACACCCTCAGGATTATTTAAGTAGTATTTGTTTCTGTTAGAGCTTACCCTGTGTTAGGCACGTTCCAATCATAGTCCTTATAACACTGTAAGATTTTTGTGCCAGACAGAGAGAGCCAGGGAAAGGGAAAGAGATATATCATAATATTCCTGGGGGAATTCTGTGCCAAAAAAATTCTGCACCAAAATATTAAAAATTCTTTGCACAATATTTTAAAATTCTGTAAAATTCTGCATATTCTATTTGTCAAAATAACACAATATAATCACTCTGGTTTCAATTATTTCTGTACTTTATTTAAACTACAACACAATAGGTGAAGAATGGGAGAGGGGAGCATTGGAGTAAATCCCCTTGCCTAATAGTAATGTAGCTAGGTTTCTTTCTTTTCTTTCTTTCTTTCTCATTATTAGTTAACAAATATATGCATCTATATGCTCATTGTTACGTCATAGACAACTGAAGAGCAAATGAGGGCTGGGGAACCAAACTCACAATTTATATTGACTACTGAACATCTCCAGGAAGAGCAGTAGTGAACAGTTCATAGAGCACATTTTCATAGGGAATTTTTTTAGTTCAAAAATTTAGACTAGTTCTAATCACTAAATAATAATAATACCATAAGCATTTATAAGGCCACACTGTCCTTTACACCACTCTGGCAATGTAAAGGAGCCTTAAAACGTTTACACCTGTTTTTATATTCTTGGGAGAATTCACAAAGACAATGGGAACAATTCACTAAGCAGGCCAGCTGCTACATTCTGCTCTGACTGAGGGGACAGAGCCTGCCCTACACCTACCTTCTCAGAAACACCCCAAAACCCTGCCCCTCCACGCCAAGCATGCTGCAATAGCGAGCAAGAGGGACAGAGTCTCTCTCTCTCTCTCTCTTTCTCTCTCACATGCACCACTGCCCACCCCACTCCAGGTGGTGATTTACATCTCTACCAGCTGCTCTGGGCACCCAAACCAACCTGCCTGTGGTGCTGGGGAGAGATGTCTTTCCTTTATTTCCCTGTCTGAAATCATTTTTCTGCAGGGAAGCAAAAGAAATCTGGCGGAGGACATGAATTCTGCACATGCACAGTGATGCAGAATTCCCCCAAGAGTAATCATATAAATAAAGTTGTCAAGGAGGTAGCTGGCCACATCTTGGTAATAAAATATTTTGATTTGGTAACATGCTCCTGCTGTTGTTTTGGAAGTAATTAATTACTATCTGAAGGAATTGCAACTCAGAAAGTTGTCTGAGTCATCATGTCTCCCAAGGCTATATTTTGGTAGTGGTCTGCCTAAAGGCACAATCTAGGCCATAGCTTTGAACCATACAAGTTATCAAAATATCAGAACTACACCTCCTGTTGGTTCCTTATTAATATTTTGTAAATACTGAGTTTGGGGTCAGAGTTGCCCTTGACATATGTTTATAAAATACTGCCTGCGAATGTCTACTGCTTAGCACTCTATCACACTTTATAGTGAGCTGTCAGTGTCCACTTAATTATCTACTTCAGTGGTTAATTCTCTGCAATATCTAATGTGGTCACTAGGAAATAATACCATTATTATGCTAATATTTTCTATTCTGTATAATTCCATCTATCCTAGATGCATAAGAAGGAGAAAAGATGATACTTGTAAGGTCATATCAATATCCTGGAGACCGAAATGTTTGACAGACTAAAGAAACTTCTGTACATACAGATCACCTCACCTGCCACAAAGTTGCAACCATATTTAGAGTGAATATAGCAGCTTACCAACACACAATAACACTTTACAGCAGGATGTGAGGGAAAATATTGTATCCAATAAAAATTGCAGGATGAGTTTAGACAGGAAGAATGTAGCTATCCAAGTTAATTTTGATTGGGACACCCAGATTAACAGGCCTATAGAATGTGACATGAGATTTTTAATGAAAGTGATCAGTAAATTCTTTATAGCTTATAAGAAAAATGGCAACTCAAACAACACAATGTCCTGTAGCATCATTCTGTGGTCTCAGTCCATTACTAATTTATGTAAAAGCATCACCAAAATCTTGCTGCTCTTTGAAAGTCTCTTATCCAAGTGATGTGAAATAATCATAATAACTAGGTCCTAGGACAAAGGCTCCTAGGTATTATGGTAATACAAATAATATAGCATTCTTAATCAGGTGATTTCAAAGCACTCTTCATTTTATAGATGACAAAACTGAGGCACAGAGTGAGGCCAGTGACTTGCCCAAGGTCACCCAACCTGCCTGTAGCAGAACCAGGAATAGAACCCAGATCTTCTAAATCCTAATCCAGGGCTCTGTCCACTAGGCAATGCTGCCTCCCAGTGCATATGATCATCCCTGGTATGTGAGTGTAGTTCAGTTGGATTAAAATCCTTCGGCTTCTTGTTTTACCATTCTTGCAATCCCACTGATGTTATTTGGGTTACATGAGAGACAAGTCAGAGTAGATTTTGACCCTATATTTCTTTGCTTTATGGCAAGATGCTCAGAAAATTCTCTTGGATTGTAAATCTGCATACATTGTAACTATTTTACTCTTTTTTATGGAAACTGTGAGAAACAGGGGCTAATATACCATTCTCCAGCCAAATGCTCTTTCAATAATAATATGCAAGTTAGAAATAAGCACATGAACAGAATAGATATTGGGTTTCCTGTGGAGGATTTTCTGGTCCATAAGCTGGAGATCTACCAGCGTGATGGAACTGGAACTGTATTTACAGTGCTTCAGGCAGAAATTGTCTGATTCTTTTTCATCATATTTTCTTTCCTCCAGTTAATGTGCTCTAATCCATAACATAGTCATGTTACATTCTGAGGTAAGATGTTAAATACAAAAAAAAAAAAAAGCCTTTAAATAATAAGGTTATGGCACAAACCAGTAAAAGACAGGAATTTCAAGGTTAAATCTGATGTTCTTCCTTCAACTCAAGCTGCCGTAAAGGAAGAAAATGGTGTGAGGGAAAGCTGCTAGTACCTTGTGAGGAGCTTAGAACAAATATTGCCTCAGCAGATTTGTTTCTAAATAAAATATGCTAATAATTTTCCTTTCCTAGTTGTTAAGGATATTTGTGTGGAATCAGATTCTTTATTGCTTAGGTAATTACTTACTCCGATTGATTCTTCACTCAATTTATTATTATCCTTATTGATGACATAACTGTTTACAGAAGAATTAATTTTAATGTGGCAGAAAACTGTGTTTTGCAGAGTTGCTGAACTCCAGAATCATAAATACCATGTTTTCATTCAGGTGTCTATTGTAACAAAAACAGAGGAAAAGAAATGCAGACAGAAAAATGCTATCAACAGAATTCTCTCCACAGAGAAAAAGCTATTTTATGAAGTATCATTGGCTGTTAAAGGATGGAGCCCACTTGAATGTTGAATATTGTGGCTTTGTCATGATTGAATACTGTGTTTCAGAAACAAATGCATGGCCTTCCAGCTTATTAGGTACTGTCAAGGCTGCTTCCCCACTCTGAACTTTAGGGTACAAATGTGGGGGCCTGCATGAAACTTCTAAGCTTAACTACCAGCTTAGATCTGGTCCGCTGCCACCACTCCCAAAGTGCTAATTCCCTTCCCTGGGTAGCCTTGGGAGACTCTTCACCAATTCCCTGGTGAATACAGATCCAAACCCCTTGGATCTTAGAACAAGGAGAAATTAACCATCCCCCCTCCTTTCTCCCACCAACTCCTGGTGGATCCAGATCCAACCCCCTTGGATCTAAAAACAAGGAAAAATCAATCAGGTGTTAAGAAAAAGGCTTTTAATTAAAGAAAAGAAAGGTAAAAGAAAACCCTCTGGGAGAGATTAGCATACCAGCTAACAGATTCCAAACACAGAGGATGTTCCCCTGGGCAAACCCTTAGTTACACACAAAAAAAAATACCCAAAATACCCAATTTGACTATTCCTCTAATTGCACAAGACAGGTTACAAAGAAATAAATGTAAACCTATTTATTTCCTTCACTAATACTCACTACTTAATAAGAGGCTGAACTCTGGATCTTTCCCACTCCGTTCCAAAGTGAAACTCAACAGACAAAGGGGACTTTTGAACCATCCCTTTGAACCATCTTGTCCTCCCATTGGTTCCTCTGGTCAGGTGTCAGCTAGGCTAGGTGAACTTCTTAACCCTTTACAGGTAAAAGAGGCATTAACCCTTAACTATCTGTTTATGACAGGTACATTGGCTTTTTCTTTAGGGAAAAGAAAATAGAAAAAGTTATTAATGGAATGGTGCCAAAAATGTTTTGTTTTATTTTTGGGGGTAAAACCCATGAAATAAAGTGTTTGAGTCATCTGGACTTGGAAACAGCCAGTACGGGTGTAGGTTTCTGCACATGTTTGTATTTGCCACCCACCCACATCAACGGGTGGGGAAAATTGAGGGGATCGGTGATGAAAGGGGGACAGTCCCAGTAGCAAGGGAAGGAGGGACTTGCCAAGGGACAATAGGTAGCTCCTCCCATGGGAATCTCTGGCACCCATTGTTCATCTGGGGGGGAAGGGGTTCTGAATGTCCAGCATTCCCCATTTCCCAGGATTTAGCCTAGCTCAGGGGCCATGTGGAGCCTCTCTTGGCTCCATTCCAGAAGCCCATCCTACCTACCAGAACTGGGAATGGGAACCGAGTCTGACACATGCTGCGGGGCTAGCTGATCAGGGTTTAGGGTGGTCAGGAAGGAATTTTTTTCTCCCATGGGTCAAATTGGCAGAGGACCAGGGATTTTGTTGCCTTCCTCGCAGCTTCTGCAAGCTACAGTGGGTTAAGTAGGAATGTTCATAGTGCCTAACAGAGATGCTGGGGAGGTGTTGCTTACTCGTTGCAGCTCATGGCCAGATTCGAGTGCGGTTAAGAGAATAAAATGAATGGCTCCCAGAGGTAAAAGACCTGGGATTTTGGTATAGGGGAGTATGCGTGATGGGCAGGTAGTGTTCCTCCCTTGTGCTAAAAGTTTAATAAAAATTGCAGCCTGCATTTAATTCTATGCATATGTCTGTCCTCAATTTGCTGCTGTGTCCACATATATTACAGAAGGTAATTTACTTTTAAATGCATCAGAACCACTACAAATATTCCTTAGCATATGTAGCAAAAGCTATATATTTTACCATGCAAATTGCCAGGATCAGATAAATGTGGTGGAGGTCTATGAAATTGCCAGGTGTCCTTTCTCTTCTCTTACTCTGACCATATTTCCACCTTCCTTACATTTCTTCACTGACTTCTCTTTTTAACCTACAATCAGTTTAGACTCTGGTCCTAACCTTCAATGTTCTACATGACTTTGCTCCCACTTACATCTCTGAACCTGGTTCTTTTGTTCTGGACAC
The DNA here is from genome assembly GCF_013100865.1 of Trachemys scripta elegans. Lineage (NCBI taxonomy): Eukaryota > Metazoa > Chordata > Testudines > Emydidae > Trachemys > Trachemys scripta. Next base: position 33,933,473 of record NC_048306.1, read on the forward strand.
ATGGGAAGAAAGAAAAGATACAAGAAATGTGGTTTAATTTGCCTACAACTTTATTAACTCAACTCAACTCTCTTGCAATAACTCATATAGTGCAGGTCATCATCCCATCTGTAATTATTTCCACCTAGTGGAGGGCTGCCATCAGCCCTCAACCCCTCTACAACTGGTCTTGAGGCTGTTGTCGGGACACTCTGTTCCCCCTCATACGAGGGTTAAGGGGTTGGGGAAAGGTGGCTGTCTCTGGACTGTATCTGACATTAGAAGCCACAGTCCCATTTCCCTGTTTCTTTAGGAGGATCCCTTCTTCCAAATCCACTTCTAATTCCAGTTTATCAGGACACTGGGCCCCCTATGCAATGGGTACCTGAACTGGATACCTGCTAAGCTGCAGCAACTTGAACCTAACCTCATGACTCACCTCTACCAGGTCCCTGAGCTGTTGTGGGTAGGGCAAAAATACCCGCCCCACCCCAGCCAATCTGTCAGCAAGGGAAAAATTCCTTCCCAGGTCCAAAGAAGGTGACCAGAGCAGTGGCTACAGCAGACCAGAAATACCTGGTCCTCTGATAGTCCCAATGGGTAGGAGCTACTAATCCAGGCATGAGAGGGGGCTCCGGCTGGAGTGACTGGATTAATATACCCTCCCCCAGTGTGCAGGCGCAAATGGCTTATCTGAGCCTCACTGGCCTGCCCACCATCTCAGGTGACGCCTTCCATGCCCTCCACCTATCCCCTACTCCATCCCCTAAGCAGCGGGGTGGAAGGGCTCTTAGAGGAGCCACTACCCTTTTTTCCACCAGTCCAGACAAAGACCACACATCTTTGAGGTTATGAGGCTTACATTTTTACGCTCCACTCAAGATACTTTTCTTTATAGTTGTCCTTGGGACTGAGAATTGAGAACAACCATAACCTTTTAGAATTTATCTGTTTGTCATCTCCCATTCTTGTGCCTTTTAGTGCCTTTCATACTGCTACCTATCCTTGGAACAACCAGTGTCTCTACTCTACTGTGCCTATATGACCCCTTAAATTGAAAGCTCCTGTGGCAAAGGAATTAATTTCACTCTGGATTTTTGGTTTTATGTTTGAATAGCTATAATTACTATGTACATCTACAGCATTACTCTCTGTGTGTATTACACTGTGTGTTTGTGTATATATATGTGTGTGTATAAAATAATGCACAACATATACATATCTGATATTTTTTGTGATTAATATATATGCCATATCACTTAATATAACCATTATGAATTGCATGTGTAGTTTACTCCAAATGAAAATGTTTTTTTCTGGAATGTTCTGCTTCTTTATCAAAGAAAGCTATTTTAGAACTTCAATAATCTAGATTTTATATTTCCAACTATGAAAAGCAATTAAGACCAAATTATACCATAGACTAAATTTCTTGCACAATTTCATTTTAAGTAAAAGCCAGTGCTTATTTCTATGAACTACTAAAATATCTTAATCCATTTTTGCAACCGTCGCATTTAAATATGTCCAGATATTTTTTTTTTAAATAAACAGCTTCAATTTTTAAAGCTAAGACCTTAAATGCCAAAAATGAACAGATTTTTTTTCCTTACAGAATCTTCTCAGTATAGGGATTTATAATGGAAGGTTTGAGATTCCTTCATAAGTACTTTGTGCCCATTTTGGTCAGTAAAGCTTACAAGAAGTTAATATAATGAGAAGCAACTCTTAAACAAGTTATATAAAGTTGACATATCTGCAACTATTGGAGATGCTGTGGGCCCTGCTGAGCAATGGCGGTAGTATGGGAGTCTGTAAACTAATCTCTCTCCTGACTTGCGGCTGACTGTAAAGTTCTCAATTTCCATATTAGAGCCTGACATGACCCTTAGTGGTCTAAGATTCAAGTTTGAAATAACAGCACTCCATGACAGTCAGAGTTTGAATCCTGTTTGGACTGAGCCTTAATCCCACCAAGTTTGAAGAGAGAGAGAGAAAAAGAGAAAACCTACCTTGATGGCAGAACCCAGTATGAGTTTGTGAGGGTGGCTATTAGAACACACAGCTTTGTTTGCAAACTGAGATGACTTACGGTACGTCTACAGTACGAAATTAATTTGAACTTATTCTATTTGAATTTTCGGAAGCGATTTTATATATTCGGTGTTGTGTGTCCCCACTACAGCGCGTGAATTCGGCGGAGTGCATCCACAGTACCGAGGCTAGCATCGAATGTCGGAGCGGTGCACTGTGGGAAGCTATCCCACAGTTCCTGCAGTCCCTGCCGCCCATTGGAATTCTGGGTTGAGCTCCCAGTGTATGATGGGGCAAAAACATTCTCACAGGTGTTTCTGGGTGTGTGTCACTCGCTCCTCCCTCTGTGAAAGCTACTGCAAATGCCATACTGCCAGCAGACGGTGCAGTATGGTGCACCGCCTGTCTCCTGGTACTATGAATCCACTTCGCATGTCCTCTCATCTTTCTATCTACTCTTTTATCTAACCATTTCCCTCCTTTTTTCGGCTACCGTGAACCGAGCAGCACAGCGCTAGCTAATTTTTCCATGTTGTCTGTCCTGGGCTCCCGTGGAAGCTACAGAAGGCAACAATTCCCCGCCATTTTTCAGCCATCGTGAACTGAGATAATAAGACACAACCAGCCATATGAGATGAGTCAGAAGAAGAGAAGAGTCAGAAGAATTGTACCATTATCTGCATTTCTAAATGTATTTATACAAGAATCATTGTGGCTTGTGCTGCTACCAAATCACAACCATTTCTTTCAGTTCAAGTCCATTATACCCCAGACACATTTGGGTAGATAGGGGCCGTGTTGAAACATTTGCACCTGCAGAAGGAGAAAAGGGGAGGGTAGTATTTTAAAAGATACATTTCAGAGAACAAAGGGGACACTTTGGTGTAAGTAAGCCATCACACAAAGCCGGGCAACAGAGTTCAGCTTGCAGGCAGCCTAGGGGCACGTGGAGTTCTGCTTCTTCTACATTCATTTCAATGCTTTCAAACTGCTGGGCCCCCTTTCCCATAGCAAGCAATGCCTGGTGTGTTTGCCATATAAAAGGAGGGCCTGTGGGCTCTCTGGGATGATCGCTTCACACAACACCCTCTCCCTCCCCCCCCCCATCCCGCACGCACAGCGTGGCTCCGATGAGACTCTGAGCAGGGATGAGCCCTTAAACTGGACGCGAACAGCCCAGCGTGGCTGGGTTTCCCCTCCGCCCCCCACTGCTTGGCTCCAATCTGGCTCTCACTCACCAGAAGTGCCTTCTCCAGGGACATGGTCCAGGAGCTCGCCTTGGGAGTGGGGGAAGGCTATTGGCTCCAGCGTTAAGAATAGTTCCTGGCTAGGGTGGGAAACAGATTCCCCACTTGCTGCCTGTGCACTGTCCTCCTCCTCCTCATCTTTGTCCTCCAATGACTCTTCCTCCTCACTCCGTGCAACTTCCCCCCTGCAGGTGTCCACGGACAGTGATGGGGTCGTGGTGGTGTCACCCCACATAATTGCATGCAGCTCACGGTAGAAGCGGAATGTATGGGGCTGTGACCCAGAGCACCCGTTCGCCTCCCTGGCTTTTTGGTACACTTGCCTGAGCTCCTTGATTTTTGTACGACACTGCTCTGTGTCCCTGGAGTAGCCTCTTTCTGTCATGGCCCTGGAGACTTTAGCGTACGTATTTGCGTTCCTTTTTTTTGGAACGTAGTTCTGCCGTAACAGATTAGTCTCCCCAATATGCAATGAGATCCAGTACCTCCCGTTCAGACCATGCTGGACCTTGTCTGCGAATCCGGGACTGCATGATCTCTTGTGATGGTGGACTCTGCATGGTCGCCTGTGATGGTGGACCATGCTGATGGTCACCTGTGCTAATGGTGACCAAACAGGAAATGAAATTCAAAAGTTCCCAGAGCTTTTCCTGCCCACCTGGCTAGTGCATCGGAGTTGAGAGTGTTGTACAGAGCGGTCACAAGGGCGCATTCCCGGAGGCCAATAACGTTGAATTGCGTCCACAATACCTTTAACCCGGGATTGCGATCTTGATTTAAGCGCTACTCCACTTGCCGAGGTGGAGTACAGAAATCCGATTACAGAGCCCTTTACATAAAAAAAAACGGTTTGGTCGTGTGGACGGAATCTTTTTTTTTTTTTAATTAACTCGGCTAATTCTGAAATAGCAGACTAGTGTAGACTAGGCCTTCATATGGAAATAAATGATACAAGGGTTATGGAACCCCACAGTTCTATTTTCACAAAGTCTCTTTTTCAGGGTAGGTCTCCAATTTTAAAAACTTCAAAGTCCTATTGGCTCTGTCAGGCTATTAAAATCCAGTAAAACTATTCTGTAAGAATAAGGGGTTTGCCTTGAAATCCTGAACTAAAGTTTCAGCGTCATCCCTGTTATTCTGGTTATCTGCTTAGCTTTTGCCCCCCATCATGGAGGTGCTTGTGGGAAAGTGTATATATGTGTAAATTACTGTGTAGGGAACTCCAGATTAAGAGGACTAATGTAATAATATTTTATTTAAATTCTAGCCAAGAAAGTTATTCTGCTACAGAAGCTATGATACATGTACCTATAACAACAGTGTTGTTTTTGTTGTATTACATTTGTTTGAACCAACCACACAACCATCCTATTTTATATCATTTATGTGATGTGGAAGTCTGTGTTCCTTTTTTTTTTTAAACATGGGTGCCAGTGAGAGAATTATCTTCAGTTATCAGCCATGAACATTTTTTAGCAAAGCTAGTAATTTCTAGAAAGGGAATCAATAGTGAGAGGCAGCAGACATTAGAATTAGAACTGGAGAACCTTGTCTGCAGTATGAGCTAACAGAGTCAGCAAATGTCTGTTATGCACACCTAGTCATTATGCTACCCATTATACAGCCACTGGTAAAGAACAATTTTGGAGCAGCGTGAGAGTTGGTGAGCTGTTTTTTCTGTGAGTCAGGGCCACCGACAGGGAAGGGTCAGTGTTGGAAAGTTAGAAAAGAGCAGGAGGAACTGAGGGGAAAGTATTCTTTTACCTTTCAATGCATGTGAACTGGATACTTTAATTGGGAAAATTCTGATTCTGATTCATGTGTGTGTGTTCTCACTTTAATTTATTTCCTACTTTAGTATCGAAAGCCAGTGAGAGTGGAGAGTTATTGGCCAATTGTTCTATTGTGTCTGTTTATTCTGCTACATTATTTTTCTACCTTTTCAAATATTTCTATATATTATAAGAAAATGTGTCTGAGGTATAATGGACTTAAACTAAAAGAGATGTTTGTGATTTGGTAGCAGCAGAAGCTACAATGATTCTTGTACAAATCTTGTAGACTAGGAACCAGCATGCATTGCTAAAAAGAAATTTTGCACACAGCAGATTTTAAAGGTTTGTGTATCATCTTCATCTTTTGCTGCTCCTATCACCTGTCTCTGCTTCCTCAAATCCTTTCCCTTGCTCCCACTTTCTCTGGTCCCACCTACTTCTCTGGCCTCATCCTCAGCTTCTTCCAAACCCTGTACTCTGCCTCTATTTAAAAGGAATAGAAATCAGTGAGAACAGCAGAAGTCTTATTTCCAAATTAAATCTGAGAAATAACAGATAGAAGTGAGGTCCTACAGGTGGGCTAGAATCAGCACTTGGGAAGTATGGTGATGGGCACTATAGGAAAACTCTATGTCTCAAAATTAGTGAGGTTAGATTATGGTTATAGCCGATAGGTCCATAGGCAATTGATTAAATAGAGCAGCCAGATGAGAGAATGACAATAATTAAAAGAACCATAGAACTATTAATAATTAGAACTATTGAGCCATAAACGATTACGACTACTGGTTGCAATTACAACTGCTAAAACAAACTAGGAAATACCCTGATGCAGCAGGTGATGCAGCTGAATTTGGTCATTAAATGGAAAGTATAACATCAAGAGATAGATCATGACAGCCTCCATGCATATGTAAAAATAAATTCCATATGAAATAACAGTTGACTTTAAATTTGAGTAGTACAGAAGATGGAGATAAAAGATAATCTGTTGGATTGGTCACTGGTCCTAAAGTGGGACCAGAAAGATGAAAAATCAGGTTTTCTGCTTCATCAGAAAAAAAGTTTGGAAGAAAACCAGAGCTGCTGAAAGGAATAAAATGGGATAAATAAAATGGGAGGAAAAGGACAATGAGAGAAATGGAGTATGTTCAACGATAAAATAATGGATGCTGAAGGATTATGCTGCCACTTAGCAGTAAATACATTCTAAGCAAAGAGGGGTCAGTGCAAATGAGCAAGGAAGTGCAAAAGGTAAGAAAGGGTCAGAGAGGCACATGGAAAGGTATCCGATATCGAGACCAAAAAAACTACAGTGGAAGCGATGAGGTATAAGGAAAAAACTGAGTAGGAGAATTACAGAAATATGAAACAAGAGGTTAAGATACTAATAAATTGTTCCAATATATTAGTAGCAAGATATGTATGAAAGAGGAACCAGGAGCTTTGAGAGCTGTCTGGGGACATTTTATTGGTGGAAGAGATAGGTATTGCTAAAATAATTTAATTAATTAATTGCTTCAGTGTTTATAAAAGGAGGATGGCCAATGCTACAGCTGTAAATTTTTAGGATAGAAAGAAGAAATCCTCAGGGAGATCAATATTGTGCCTGCCAATGTCTAATCAAATGCCATAGTTTATGGAATCCATCTCAGAGCTCTAGGAAGTCTCAACAGAAATGGCACAGGCCCGACTCCACCAGCTTTGCACTATCCCCTTTGTTAAGGAAAAATCCTTAGATGGCTCTGTAGAGAAGATTTCCAGCAGTTTTGTGCTGTCTAAACATGTGGAGCAGCTGCAATGAGGGCTAAGGGTTCAGCTCCAGAAGTTCAATAGAAGAATAGTGTAATTTTTCCAAAGACAAACAAACAAATGCATAGCCCCACCATGTTGTGGATAATGTGATTCCTCCTATGACTATTGTTTTCATTGTTGTGCTATCCGTTTCTAAAATACCCATTTTCTGATAATGTGACTGAGAATGGCACACACAGTAAAAAAGTACCTCCTTATTGCCCTAGTCCTACCATGGAACTGGGTAACTGGAGTAGATTTGCATTCACTGCCTCTATCCCAGAAAATATTTTGCATATAAATTTCAAAACCCTGCTGCTCATTCCACTGTTGGTATTTGCACACACCAGACCAAGAAAACAGCTGCACAGAATAGGTATCTGCTCTATATCTACCACTTAAGGTATGTGAGAAAATTAAGAAAACAGGAGGAAGTTACTTTTGCACAGACTAGTGCTAAATGTGCATTATAAATACGGTAGCTTACTTTTAGATGAGGCAATTTTGTTAGGTAAAATTATGACTCATTGCAATATACTTGTGGCTCTACCTGTAAAACACATGACACCTTGTGTCTCCAAGTATGTGAAGATAATGCTTCTATACTTAGCAAGATAGATGTTAAAAGCAACTCGTCTCATAGGCAGGCCTTCTTCATAATAGTCAGTAATCTGCACAAGAAACCCTAATCTCTTAATATGAAAAAGATAAATTGTGTGAGTTTAGTGCTCATGAGAGGTGCTGATAGCCCCATAGGCGGAAGACCAATATTTATCCACAGAACAGGTAGATTAGAGGCAGCCATACACATTTCCCATGCCGATGAGTGCCTCTGCAATGATCTTAGGGTATATCTCTAGGGCAGAAGTGTTAGTGGACCCTCTTTGGGCCCTGAGACAAGTTTGCTAGTTTAGTGCTATTTATGGTGTTGGGTCTTGTTAATGTCCATAGTGAACTGGAGCATTGCCACCAGGCTCATTTCCATAGTATCTAATTAGGTAGGGAACATCACTCATTACAGGGATGGAGTCAAACCAGTGTCCTAAGGATGAAAGGCCTCATTAACCTCAATATCAGTCCCCAACTGCAGTTCCAGCTTGTTCACCACTCTGTTATCTCTAGGTCCAAGAAATGATTGTTAAGATACAAGATTTTGCAGCATACCTCTGCAAATAACTTCATAATAATGCAGTTTACACTGATTTACTGCAAGATACAAAGGCAGTTTCCTATGAGCTTCACAACATACTATCCTTAAATAACCCCCCCCACACACACACACAGATTTTGATCAATGAAAATTGTTTTAAAGAATATTTAACGCCAGTTTCACAAGAATCCTCCATGCAACTGGAATGCTGAACAGAGTATCAGACTACAGCCTGTGCTGATTTATAATGAGTAATTATCTAATGAAGATAGTGTTAGGTATGCATGAGAGTTCTTGTTGGAAGATTTGCAATTTTAAGAAAATGCTGTAGATCAAATGATAATGTCTCATTTGTATTCTCTCAGATCCCTAGCCACCACTGCACTCTGAAAAAGCAACTACAGAAAGGGGCTGCAAACAGACATCATTTTTGTATGAGGGAAGCCTCAATGATCCCTAAATGGTGCCAATAATCTTATCCTGCTCTAGAAGCCCTATGTTACTGCAGCTTTATATTTTTCTATACACACATGCACACAGTATGAGAGAAGGGAGAGATTGCCTATGTAGAATAGATGACACAAATTGTATGTACAGTAATATAGATCATATTCTACCCATAAGTGCAATGCCATTAAAATTAATAGGGCTGCACTTTTGTAACTGAAGGCCAAATTTGATTCATATTACTGAATATAAATATGTGTAATATTTGACTAGTTATACTCACAATACTGCTGTAATATTTGCAATCCCTTGTGCTGAAGAAAATTTTTCCGCATGTTTAACTCGATCAATCCTGAGTTAGGATCATAAGGGTAGCTTGACCACTGTGACACTTCACTTTTACACCAGTTACATGGGTGTAGAGCTGGAGTACCACAGTACTCAGATGTATGTGAAACACAATTGCCTTGACTCACAGGGACTTGCATAAATATTTTCTTCTGTTTTTGATCTGCAAGGATTTCCACTCCTGAAGGTTCCCAGTATAGGTTCACTTGGACCTGAAATACAAATTCAAAGCAAACCTCAATCAAACCACTGAGTTTTTCACCTAGCTTTTACTGACTCTTTCAAAATCTGAGGTTTTGCACAATTTGGACATCAAACAATAAAATAAATTGATCCAGAGTTGCTTGAAAATGGGCCTACATCTGCTCAAAAGGTTCATTAACATTTCATCGGATATAGATTGAGTTGTTAACAAAACCTGAAACAAAACAAGTTTCTTGCATTTGGGGTTTGTAATTAAAGTTTCACAGAGCAGTGCTAGGCACTAAGAAATGGTAATAGGACACCAGCAATCTTGCATTATAACTTTAAGTTACATTCTTGAAATATAAATGGTTGTTAACTACATCAAAAATTTGCTGTAACACACATACAAAAAAAGGCTTGGTTCTTTCATTATGTAAGGAAGGAATATACTATAAAATCATTTAGTGGATTCTGGTGGGATGAATGATTTGCAGGTGAACAGCAACTATTAACTAGAAATGCTATAGCTGTGGAGATAATACTTTTCATTGCCTCTTAAGGTGTTGTTCATGTGATTTTTAACTGGTTTATTTTCTGTATTAGATAGTCTTACATTATACTGAAGGCGCTTTTCTGTTCTAAGTTAGAAATATACTCCAGGGTTGTACTGTGGGATAATAACAAAGTAATGTATCAAATATAACAAAAACGTAGTGTTTGTACTGTTTATTTTCTACTAAAGCTGATCAGCCCAGAAATATCCACTTTTTTGTTTGTTTACTTTAAGATTTAATCTTTTGGGACCTGAACTAAAGCCCATTGAAGACAATGGGAGTCATCGCTATGAATGTAATGGATTTTGGAACAAGCCCTCAGGGCATGTCTATACTGCAATTAAACACCTGTGGCTGGCTCAGGAATCCGGCTGCAGGGCCTATAATTGCTCCAGCCCGGAATGTCTACACTGCAATTGTATAGACATTCTGTCTGAGCCCCGTGGACCCAAGTCAGTGACATGGGTCAGCTGTGGGTGTTTAACAGCAATGTAGTCATGTTCCTAGTGAGAAACAGAAAAGTACAGTATTTGTCTGTAGAAGAAGATTCATTCTTAATTGATTCTTAACATAATGCCTGACTTTTAATATGATGTCCCATGTCCAGGTCACATCATCTTATGTGATAGGAGGCACACCAATGAATGTTGATGATCCATTAATTCATATGGTCATCTATAGGTCAGGGGTCGGCAACCTCTGGCACGCGGCTTGCCAGGGTAAGCACCCTGGCGGGCCGTGCCAGTTTGTTTACCTGCCGCATCCGCAGGTTCGGCTGACTGCGGCTCCCACTGGCCGTGGTTCACTGCTCCAGGCCAATGGGGGCAACGGGAAGCTGTGGGCAGCACATCCTTCAGCCCGTGTTGCTTCCCGCTGCCCCCATTGGCTTGGGACGGCAAAACCGCAGCCAGAGGGAGCCACGATCGGCCGAACCTGCGGATGCGGCTGGTAAACAAACTGGCCCAGCCCGCCAAGGTGCTTACTCTGACGAACCACATGCCAAAGGTTGCCGACCCCTGCTCTAGTTCAATATTGAACATTTGCTGTCTTCTGCCTGTTAATTTTGAATACCAAAAATATTTCTAAGAAGGAATAACACAAGTTTTATATTTTGGAAACTAATAATAATAATTTAATTGAATTAATAGGCTGTTGTCTCTCTAAATATGGTACATGCAAATATGAATAATCCACATACACTGTAAACTGTTTGATTATGGCAGCTTGTTATTTTATGGTCCACTGCAAGAGAAAAAATTACTTCATTCAGGGTGGTTCTAGTAATATATGTTTAATGAGTGTGCATCCTTTGTTATAGAATAATAGTGTAGGTAAGATGGGATAATGAATGTTCTATGAACACAGAATCTCACTGGGAGCAATTGAATGCTGTGTTTATACAACAGAGTATTCAAAATATGGGCATTTTTAGATGTTCCTGGAATAATCTATCGACCGCACACAGAAAAACATATCATGGCAAAGACATGGGTCCATCTTACAGCCACAAAAGAAATATTTTTTTCTGCAGGCTTAAATTCTATTCCCAACTCTGCCTATTGTGGATATGTGGACAGCATATTACTTAAGATTCTGTTCTGTTTTGAGACCTCCATGATATTTAGACAAAGTTCAGTGTTAAAGCTCTTTGGCCTGCATTCACAATCACTTCTATGGTGCTCTTCTGCTCTTGGCATACGGTGACCATTTCTCTCTCTGTGTAGGATAGAGAATTCCTATCTAGGTTTTCGCTCTGTGCCCATCACCACAGCATCTGACACCTACCAACTACTATCTGACTCTAGCACCATCAGCAGTATTAGAAACCAAGGAGACAGAAGAACAAATATTTGGTCCACCTTGGGAGTAGTCCACACTGCAATTTGCTAAAGGGTGTAGTAAAGGCCATTGTATTTCACAGAGGCATTGCACGTGCTGTCGCAGTGTCTGGAAGTTGCTGCTAGTGTGCAAGGAACTTCTCACCCCCTCAAAGCCACAATTTCCACCAAATAGAGTCTGTTTATTATGGGAACAGTTCAAATCAATGTATATCTTAGAGTTATTGCATTGTAGCTTCATTCTGCCAGAACATCACACTGCTATGCAGCATTTCCTTTTTGTGTCATGATGTCTTTCATTACAATAGTAATTTAAACTTGAATAAGTACTGGCCCACTTGGGGAAGGAAAATGTATTGGTCTGAATCACTGTATGCTGGTATTTAATTAATGGCATAACTCCATTACTTTAACAAACAACACTATTAGTGATTGGACAGAGTGGCAGACAGCTTCTGTTTACCAAGCCAGATGCCTTTCTTCTTGCAGAGTTTTGAAAAGAAAAGGTGTTTCTAATGTGCCTTCTTTGTTATAAAACTTGCTTTTGTTTGGCTTTTCATTACACATTCATTCATTTCAGCAAAGAGCTGAGGGTACATAATAGCCCCCACAATAAGGCTGAATTATACCTTTATTATATTAAAAGTTTAAAAAAACATAAAGGTTGCAAAGCCAAGTAGTCAAAAGAGCAGAAATTTCAGAGTTAAGGTGGCCTGTGCAACCTTTGTTTTGCTCCCTTGTGCATATATGTTTTACGATACACTCTTCAATTACATGATCCCATATTGTTTTTTCCACAGGACCCCTGCCTCATTCAGTGCACAAGATGGATGATGCTCATTGAATGAACAGCTATTCAATAATTGTTTTATTTTCATTTTTCAATATATGACTCCATGCCTTATTTATTCAAGCTTTGCTCTACATAGAGAATTGTTAATTTCCCCATAGATTTGTCTATGGTGCTCATCACTATAATCTGAGTGCTTTGCAAACATTAATTTATTTTCATAACACTACTGTGAAGTGAGGGTCTATTATTATCCTCATTTTTCAGATGGGGACCTGAGGCACAGAGAGATTAAGGTCAGTGTCCACTAATTTTGGGTGCCCAATGAGAAAGATATAGGGCTGATTTTTCAGAGTACTTAGCATTATGTAGTACTTTATACATTCAAAGCTCAGGTCCCATTGACTTCAGCTGCATCTGTGAGTGCTCAGGACTTCCGCAAAGCAGACACCAGGGGCTTAAGTTGGGCACCTAGAAAATGAGGAACATACAATTAGAAATCACCTGTAGAAAATTTGGTTTAACTCACTTGAATAGAATTTTATAGGAACTCTGGGGCAGGGGCAGAGATATAGAATCCATTTGTGCAGGGCAGCATGCAACTACTTTATCCTTGAGACAGTCTGTTATCTTACTGCAGTCCCCTGTCTCCTTCACTACACACCTGCTAACTTCTGCAACAAATGAGGTAGGAGTTCAATAGACAGCAGTCTCCTTCCTTAAACATTCCCAGAGCAGGTCCATCCTGTGCACTGAATGAGGCAGTGGTTGTGTGGGGAAAAAAAAGGGTGATCCTGTGATGGAAGACTGTATCATAAACATAGGCGTGTGCAGCCCATTTCATTAGGTGTGCACCCAGGGAGCCCCGCCCCTGCCCTAGACCAGCCCCCATCCACTCCCTCCTACTTCCCGCCCCCTGACTTCCCCCCCCTCAGAACCCCAACAAGAACTCCTGCTCCTTTTTCCCCCGACTATCCCCTCCTGGGGCCCCTGCCCCCTAACTGCCCCCCAGGACTCCATCCCCTACCTAAGCCTCCCTGCTCCTTGTCCCCTGACTGCCCTCCTAGGACCCGACCCCCTACCTGCCCCTGACTGCCCCCACCCCTTATCCAACCCCCATGGCCCCGGACTCCTTACCATGAGATGAGGCTCCTAGCCTCACCGCGGAGCCAAACACTGCCCCATGGGAGTGCACAGCCCCAGTCCCCAGAGCGCTGCGTGCGCGGCGGCATGACTCATGGGGTGGGGGGAGCATGTCTGACTCCCCGCAGAGCCCTGGCCCCCAGAGCGCTGCGCGGGGCAGCAGGGCTCCAGGGGAGGGCGAAAGGTGGGGGAGGGGCTGGCGGCTTGCTGCGCTCAGCCGGGCACTCCGGCTGGGAGCGCAGACCCCGTGGCTTGCCGCACGGGGGAGTGGAGCCATTTGCACACCCCTGCATTAGGGTGTGCTTGGGCACACCCGGCACACCCCGTGAGCACACCTGTCATAACTATAAAGGGAAGGGTAATAGCTGTCCTGTGTACAGTACTATAAATCCCTCCTGGCCAGAGACTCCAAAATCCTTTTCCCTGTAAAGGGTTAAGAAGCTCAGGTAACCTGGCTGGCATCTGACCTAAAGGACCAATAAGGGGACAAGATACTTTCAAATCTTGGGTGGGGAAGGCTGTTGTTTGTGTTCTTTCTCGGGACTGAGAGGGACCAGACATCAATCCAGGTTCTCCACATCTTTCTAAGCAAGTCTCTCCTATTTCAAACTTGCAAGTAAATAGCCAGGCCAGGCGTGTTAGTTTTCCTTTGTTTTTCTCAACTTGTAAATGTACCTTTTACCAGAGTGTTTATCTTTGTTTGCTGTACTTTGAACCTAAGACTAGAGGGGAGTCCTCTGAGCTCTTTAAGTTTGATTACCCTGTAAGGTTAATTTCCATACTGATTTTACAGAGATGATTTTTACCTTTTTCTTTAATTAAAAACCTTCTTTTTAAGAACCTGATTGATTTTTCCTTGTTCAAGATCCAAGGGGTGGATCCTGATTCACCAGGAGTTGGTGGGAGGAAGGAGGGGGGATGGTTAATTTCCCCTTGTTTTAAATCCAAGGGGTTTAGATTTGTTTTCACCAGGAAATGGGTGAAGGTTTTTCAAGGCTTCCCAGGGAGGGAATCCATTGAAATGGTGGCAGCCGAACCAGAGCTAAGCTGGTAGTTAAGCTTAGAAGTTTTCATGCAGGCCTCTACATTTGTACCCTAAAGTTCAAAGTGGGGATCCAGCCCTGACAACACCTATGATCATAAAGCATTCACGCAAGATTGCACAGGCAGTCTCAATTTTGGTTATTCTTAACTTTTGAGCGCTTGACTTTGCAGCCTTAACATTCTTTTACTGTAGTTTGTTTTATGTAATTTCCTAAGTTTCTTTTAAAACTTAAAAACTGAAAAAAGAAAATTTTCATCATGTGGAACTGTATTGCCCTCCTCTGATGGATTACTGTCAGGCTTGGTATCTGCCTCTTGGTTTAAATCAGTAAAAGTAATAGAAGGCTGTTATCTTCTATGTGAACCTGCCATTGGGGGGAGGGCGGTGGGTGGCGGGGGGAGGCACATATTTTGCCAGTGGATTTCACAACTATTTACAGGACAGCAAAAGAATGTTGAGACTCAAAAACAATGCCAAGAGAGTTGTTCTCTAGTTTTTACAGACTCTGGCTACTGTACTCCCCCAAGCCTGTCACTCCTACTGCTATCACCCCTCTCTGACTCCTGTGCTTCTCCCCTGCTCTTATCCTCCTCTCAGCTCTAGCCCTTACCCCTATTCTGCCCACTCCCTGGCTTCTGTCCTGTCTTCCTCCCTCTGCTGCTGACTATGTCTGCTCTTCTTGCCAGTGCTCCCCCTCCACTGCCCTTGACCCTCACCCCCATCAGGGCCGGCTCCAGGCACCAGCCGAGCAAGCTGGTGCTTGGGGCGGCAGCTTGTAGGAGGCGGCATTCTGCCCAATCCTAGGGCGGCACGGCCGCTGCTTTTTGTTTGTTTGTTTGTTTGTTTTTGGTTTGTTGTTCCGCTCCGGCCACCCTGTAGGGGGCAGCGGCGTGGAGGACGGGAGCGCCCTGCAGCAAGCCCAGCAGGGCAGCCCGCGTCCTTCCCTCCCAGCCGAAGGGAGTGGTGCGGAGCCCTCCCGGCAGGGGGCACGGCGGGAGGGGCCACGTGGCAGTGCCCCGCTGAAGCCCTGGCCGCCACCCTTCTCTCTCTACCCCTGCTTCCTCCCCCTCCCTGCGCTAGATGGGGCACATCTGCAGGGCAGGGAGTCCCCCTGCACCCTGGCTCTGGCCGCGCTGCAGGGTTTTTTTTTTTTTTTTTTTTTTTGCGAGGGACGGCCAGAAAGCCAGAACCGGCCCTGACCCCCATCACCTTATTCTTTTCCCTTTCTTGTCTTCTGCCTTTGCCCCATACCCCCCTCTGCTCCTGCTTCCAACCCACATCCTAACTCTCCTCCAGTTACCAAAATCCTGCCACTTTTCCCTTGCCCTATTCCTCACCCCTCTGTAGTCAAGTCAGGTCTCTCATAAATACAAAGTAATGCACATTGGAAAACATAATCCCAACTATACATATAAAATGATGAGGTCTACATTGACTGTTACCACTCAAGAAAAAGATCTTGCAGTCATTTTGAATAGTTCTCTGAAAACATCCACTCAATACGCAGCAGCAGTCAAAAAAGCGAACAGAATGTTGGAAATCATTAAGAAAGGGATAGATAATAAGACAGAAAATATCATGTTGCCTCTTTATAAATCCATGGTATGCCCCCCATCTTGACTACTGCGTGCTGATGTGGTTGCCCCATCTCAAAGAAGATATATTGGAATTGGAAAAGGTTCAAAAAAGGCAACAAAAATGATTAGCAGCATGGAGTGACTTCTGTGTGAGGAGAGATTAATAAAACTGGGACTTTTCAACTTGGAAAAGAGACGACTAAGGGGGGTGTAGCAAAGTGAGACTCATTGGTGTGGCACCTCCTGCTGGTTATCCTGGGAATTAGCTCTCCAGCATACAGAGTAGCTCCTCGCCTGCCTCAAGCCCCCGTGTCTCTCCTGGACCCCAGTGCCCTTTACCTCAGGGTTCTGCCCCAGCAGTACCCCACCATGCTCTGGGTCTCCCCTTCCAGGGGAACCCCCAACCCTCTCACCCACCTTGCCTCAGTGGCTACTGCCAGTCACCATCTAGCCCCCCACTCACTGGGGCAGACTGCAGTCTGTAAACCACTCATCATTGACAAGGGGGGGTTTGGACCTGCTGCCTCTGCCTAGCCCCGGGCTGCACCTTTGTAACCCCAATACCTGTTTTGGCCTTTAGCAAGGCCCACAGCCTGGGGATTTACCAAGCTGGAGCTCCCCAGCTCCTCTTGCCTTTCCCCAGCCCTGCTCTGCTCTGTTCCCTGAGCTCCCAGGCAGCCAAGTCCTTCTCTCCCAAGAGCTAGAGAGAGACTGACCCAGCTCCTGGCTCACAGCCCTTTTATAGGGCCAGCTGTCTCCTAATTGGGCATGCCCCCAGCTGTGTCTGCCTTCCCAATCAGCCTATTCTTATTGACTCTCAGCCCCAGCCTTATCCAAGGGCTGGCTTTTAACCCTTTCGGGGCTGGAGCGGGGTTACTGCCCCACTACAGAGGGATATGATAAAGGTCTATAAAATCATCATTGGTGTGTAGAAAGTAAATAAAAAACTGTTATTTACTCCTCATAACACAAGAACTAGGGGTCATCAAATGAAATTAATTGACAGCAGGTTTAAAACAAACAAAAGGAAGTATTTTTTTCATACAACACAGTCAACCTATGGAACTCCTTACCAGAGGATGTTGTGAAGGCCAAGACTATAACAGGGTTCAAAAAGAACTAGATAATTTCATGGAGGATAGGTCCATCAATGGCTATTAGCCAGGATGGACAGGGATGGTGTCCTTAGCCTCTGTTTGCCAGAAGCTGGGAATGGGCGACAGGGGATGGATTACTTGATGATTATCTGTTCTGATCATTTCCTCTGGAGCACCTGGCATTGGCCACTGTCGGTAGACAGGAGACTGGGCTAGATGGACCTTTGGTCTGATCCAGTATGGCCGTTCTTACATTCTTAAGCTTCCTTCTCCTCATCCACACTTCTGGGAGCCAACTTGGGGAACGTTCCTGTGGCCCCTGACAACCAGGAGGAGCAATTGCTGGGGGAAATCTTGCTTAGCCTCTGCAGCACTAAGGATTGAAGTGTTCAGTTGCTGTGGGGGATTATGAATGTGCATTCCACTTGTAGACAGGAGGTGTGAAGAGTTAGATCATTCTCAGTGAAGATGGAATCTATGGAGAATTTAGGTGCCAATCTCTAATAAGTCTCTACTGAGCATGTGTGATCTGGTATTTTCAGCGGTTTATATCATACCCAAATTTGGGTAATTTTTCACAAAAACAGCAAAAGGTACCTTATTGCATCAGTGAGATCTCCCTGAGAAATTTTAAATCCCTGTTCCAGAGCATAGAGGCAATAGAGCTTTTGAATTAGATGACCGTAGGCAGTTTTTTTAACATGGGTAAACCAATGTATTTTCCCTGTTCCTCGTTCCAAGTAATGGCTGAACCATTCTAAATGAATTTTTTTTTTAAATGAGCCTGAGGCAGACACCCAGCATGGAAAATTTCAGCCCAAGTATGTTAATATGGCACAGTTAAAAGCACCTGAAAACAGAGTTTTGTAATCTGAAGCGTCCGGCCACCTTAAATTTATTCATCACTCTTTTTTCTTTGTTTAATATAGACCTATCTGGTAGGTGCTTCATTGTATATGTAGCAGCCAGCAATGTTAAACTCTAACCTGACTAAATACCATCAAACACAATGTTGTATTTTGTGTTTTAATAGTATTGAAAGTAGTAATGGAATGCAAGTGGTTGGCTATTCCATCTGAAATGTCTCTATGTAAATGAGCTCCATCAAGTTGTGCCTTTTGCATGTGAATTCCTTTTACTTTTTCTTTTTTCTTTTAATTTTTCCATGTTCTCTCTGTTACAGACTTGGCAGATTTTATTACAGAAATGGAAAGTTGTTTAGCAAAATAAATAAATTATTTAAAAAATCATTAAACAAAATGTTACATTTCTAGAGGGAGTCAATGGAAGGATTTATAATACAACTGTATAAAATAATTATATGCAGTTTGGCTTCTTTTGTATTTCCTGCATTGCTTATTGAAAATCTGCTTTAGAGGTAAAATTATAGAACTGCTGGTAGTGCTGCTGTAATTTAAGGTTGGAAAGGGCATTCTATTCAAATCCTCTCTATATGTCTGTAACTACACCTCTACCCCGATATAACGCAACACGATATAACACAAATTCGGATATAGTGTGGTAAAACAGTGCTGGAGGGATGCGGGGGACTGTGCACTCCGGTGGATCAAAGCAAGTTTGATATAACACGGTTTCACCTATAACATGGTAAGATTTTTTGGCTCCCGAGGACAGCATTATATTGAGGTAGAGGTGTATATAGATATGTAATATGGGTGTATAATTCTCTATCTATCTAACTGTGTAGATAGGAACAAATTCTATAAATATTATCTCTAACTGCTCGCAACTGAATCCATTCTCGACCACTTGCCAGGGAGATTTTCAAGAGGGGAAATTCCACATTTTGATGGAGAGAGAAAATACTTCAGTGACAAATACCAGTGGATGCTAACACTTTTCCACCATAATTTACATTACTTAAGTAAAAATAAAAATACACACTACTTTGTAATTGTGGGCAAAGAGCAGCAGGCTGAGTGAACTCCACAGTGGATGTACATATGTAGGATTGTTTACCTGTTCAGTATTTATGTCCTGATCCTGCAAAGACTTACGTGCATACTTAAACTTACATTCTGGGCGTAGTGTGTGTATGAGAGAGAAAGATATTATAGTTAGATATAATCTCAGTGTGTGCTTGTGTGTATTTATACCAACTCACCCCAATTCATATACGATTAAATAAAAGGGCATTAATGAAACACAAAATGCACTTTCCATTTTCTTACATTTTGAAATTCATTTCATTTCAGGAATTGTGGTTTAATGGGCTGACATGAGACAGAGATAGAAAATCCTGAGTCTAATAATGTCTCTTCGACATCAGTTTGCAGCCTTGAACCAATCATCTCGTTTGTGTCTCAATTACCCTCATTGTGTATTTGGGGAAGAATAAAAGTAGAGTGTTACGGGCTGTTGTGAAGTTTGATTAACACTTGCCAGGCACTTCAGAGTTGAAAAGCTCTATAAAAGTGCCAAGTATTATTATATCTTATTATTGTGAAGAAATGGCTTCAGTTTTTGTTTCATTGTACTATATAATGAGGAATTTTGTTCACAACTTGTTGCTTATGTAGCCTTATAAAACCCCTGTTATCAGTGAATTTTTAGAACTAACTAACTCAAGAGCACATTAAGCACCTCCAATCTGAAAAATTTTGTGCAGTGTGATTGATGTGTTCAAAATGGTAGTAAAATCCTACCCCAAAGGTGGTGGATGAATTAAAATGATCCACATATGTAGATAGTCTTCAGTTCTGTAAATCACTGGGATTCCTGAGAATGAATAGTAATTGGAATTTTTTTTTTCTATTTTGTTACAAGATGCAACATATTAGTGATTTCTCCATGATCTGTGGAGAACCAACTTATCCTCTTTCAGGTTGTACGATAAAAGCCTAATTTAGCCTGATAATACAATAAGTATTAAACAGGGAAAGATTGACTCTCCATATTTTACCTCTAGCCTCATCTTTATGCCTGTGACTGCTGATTATAAGTGCTATGAGTGAAACAGAAATCAGTGTGGAGCACTCAAGTTGCTTCTCAAACAAAGTTCTTGTTTCAGCATTCAGGTTCCCAATAGGCTTTTAATCAAGGTTATGGGAAAGTCCATAAACTTTCTGCTGAATATTTAACAAGCTGGAGGTCATAGCAAACACGACATGCCAAGGACAAGTGAAATGAGATTGCAATCAGAAGAGCAGAGAAGACCTGGCAATAAGCAAGACTTTATCTACTAGATAATATCTAACAAAACAAATATCAGAGAGTCACATTTTCAAGTTCCCTTTGTGAGACTTAATTTCCAGGTATAAGCTGCCAATATAAAAAAAAATGGTGAATAGAATTGGGTGGCTCCACTGATTTTAATCACTAGCTTTTCTTTAAGACCATGATTGAAATCCAGTGTTAACAATGCTGAAATAGAGGGGACTCTGAACTATAGATGGTGTGTTTAGTATTCACAACATAAGCATTTTTTTGTAAAAGTTAGTTTATACTCTATGGACTTTTGTACAAACTTAAATAAATAAATAAAGCTAAACCCTAAATATAACTGGAAACCAAGAATTCAGTTTCTCCAGACTCAGTTACAGGTAATTGAAGCAATAGGATCATGTTATTGAGTATTATATAATAGCAATTGTACACAATAAAGTTTGTGTGGTCTCAAATCTAACGGCATGACATGAGCAGTTTGACAGGCATATGGTCTGAGGTATAGGCTCAGCGGAATTGCTGAGAAGGTCTATATTTCATATTGCATTCATGATGAGTCTTATGCTGCACAGGTGTTCTCGTTACTCTCTTACTGAACCAGTCTTGATTAACATAAGGATGGGTGCCAAAACTTTTTTCAGGATTCAGATGTTTGGATTGTATAAAATCTAATGTGTTCATTTTTACACATCTTGGTTCTTGTTGGATCAGGTATTGAAAGGTCCAAAATATCACAAGAGAGTTTATTTGTGCTTAATTTTGGGTCCAAGCATAGTCAGGAAGAAGTAGAAATCTCATCAATTTGAGCCCATTTTCATGGGCTTTCTAGGCACAGTTCACAGGATCCAGAGATATGGATAGTTTTGGAAAAGCACCTACAATTTGTTTGTTACCCAAAAACAACAGAAACAAACCTATATTTTGATGTTCATTCCCTGCTAAGACTCCAGTAATTTGAATCTGTTTCATTTTACCAGCCACCTTTCCCTTATTTCATAACCCTAATTTAAATAAGTACACTGTAACTATTGTAAGTAATTATACCGACCTGTAATGATTATTTATAAATGTGTTCAGCCTTTTAAGAGCAGTAAAGGTGTACTATTTGGTTGCCCTTTATAATACAGTGACTAATTACCCTGCAATTGCAGTACAAATACACTGTGCTTATGTTTAACTAAGATAAGTTTCCCTTTTTTGTATGAGAAGATAATTTTGCAAAATCTATCATCTGTCTAGAGTCTAGATCTAGAAATGACATACTCCGGACAATGTAGAGCTTGAAACTTCAGAAAATGAATGTGTTTTGTCGATCTGCTTAAAATTTGTCAACAACACATACTAATAGGTAGTAACAGTAGCACACCTGTTCTTCCAGGCAGTGCATTGATGAAACATTTTTGGGACATGCATCTTGCTCCCTACCCTCTACCAAAGACCTGCTAAGACAAGCAGGCAGAATCCATGGTGGAGATAGGAGCTGCCTTTAGCAACATGCCTCCTTTTCCAAAAGCATAGACTAGCAACTCGCAAAGTTATGCCGAGTGCCCATTAAATCTCTCCTACATGTGGCTCATCTCTGTCATGTCACAGAGCACAGCTGGGAGTAGTGAGGCAGTAGCTGCTAGCACTAGGGTTACCATTCGTCCGGATTCCCCTGGACATGTCCGGCTTTTTTGAGTTAAAAATAGCGTCCGGGGGGAATTTGTAAAGGTCCGGATTTCCCCCCCATGCAGAGCGTGCGCGAATTACAGGGCAGCTGGCCGGATTGTGCCACTCGCAGGGGGCTCCAGCAGCCAGAGCCCTTCCTCCACTTCACCTCCTCTCCCCTGCAACTTGAGACCACTCCCCTCCTCTCTCTCCCTCCCTCCCGTCCCCCCCCCCGCATTCGCAGATCGCCGGCTGGCTGTTTGCCTCGGGCCTCCGGCAGTCTGAAGCTCCGACCCTGCTCCCCTCCCCCGCTGCCGAGCGCGCCGCTCTGCAGCACAGTAAGGGGGCCAGGGGGCCAGAGAAGCGGCAGGGAGGTTCTGGAGGGAGTAGTCAAGAGACAGGGAGCAGGGGGGAGGGTTGGATGAGTCAGGAGTTCGGGGGGGCTGTCTGGGGGTTGGGGGTGTAACGTTTTGGGCAGTCAGAGTACAGGTGGGGGGGGTCTCAGGAGGGGGCAGTTAGGGGACAAGAAACAGGGAGGCTTAGGTAGGGGATGGGGTTCTGGAGGGCAGTTAGGAGCAGGGGTCCCAGGAGGGGGCAGTCAGGGGATAAGGAGTGGGGGGGGGGGTTGGGGGTTCTGGGTGGGGGGGCTGTCAGGTGGCAGGGGTGGGGAGAGGGATCGGAGCAGTCAGGGGACAGGGAGCAGAGGGGTTTAGATGGGTCAGGAGTTCTGGGGGGGGCTGTCAGGAGGTGGGGGTGTGGATAAGGGTTGGGGCAGTCAGGGGACAGGTAGGGGGTAGGGTCCTAGGGGGCCAGTTAGGGTGTGGGGAAGGTCTCAGGAGGGGGCAGTCAGGGGACAAGGAGCAGGGAGGTTTAGGTAGGGGATGGAGTCCTGGGGGGCAGTTAGGGGCAGGGGTCCCAGGAGGGGGCAGTCAGGGGACAAGGAGTATGGGGGAGGGTTGAGGGTTCTGAGAGGGCGGGAAGTGGGAGGGAGTGGAAGGGGCAGGGGCGGGGCTCCTCTCATCCTCTTTTTTGATTGTTGAAATATGGTAACCCTACTAGCACATAACTACTGGATCTACCAAGGCTAGCAGAAGAGCTGAATGGCAGCAAGGAGTCCAATGGGTGTAAAGTCCAACTGGTGTTTGTAGGATCAGGCCTAACTTCCTGTACATTTCTTTTAGTAATCCTTAGCATTCACTGCCTAACCAAGCTCTCATTCAATTTCAGTTAGTGGAGTGGTAACATTTACTGAAAATGGTTATGAAAATGTGTGCAGTAAAACTGCTATTTTTGAGCATGTGCTGCCTTAAAGCATGTGGGGTTTTTTTTCAGTTTCTTTTTAGCAAAAAGTTACTGAATTCTGTAACACTTGATTAAATTTATTTTTGTAGTGAGTTTTGATGATCAAAGTGTCTAGTCTTTGAAATAAGATTACAGCCACCCGACTCTGTTTTCGTTAGTGACTTCAGCAGCCTTAAAAAAAGCAATTCCCCAGTGGGAACTGAGAATCTAACAACTCCTTTGCCTCATACCAACAACACAACAAATACTTGTAAAAAAACCAAGAAACAGCTATGAATTTTAGTTCAATTTTTCTTCTGTAGGGAAAGCTGTTAACAGGAAAAAGTTCACCCCCAAAAAGGAATTAGCATAACTGACATTAACTGAATTTAACAAACTATCACTTACATTCAAAGCAGCCATTGTTCTGTATAAATCCAAACATGTCCCATTTTTACTAATTGAACCAATGCATGGTGTGGCTGTAAATGAGGTTAGATTAGACACTGCTGTTAAGCAGAGGAGGCTCACACTATTTTATCTGGCCTGAAGCAGTCATCCTTCACTTAAGTTTCAAAGCAGAGGGAAGTGTGAAGTGGCTTGGTTGAATAAAGTGATTCTCAAGGTTGTTTTTTTCCCATTCTTCCTGTCACTTTTACACTAGTGAGACACTCACATACCTCCTTCTCACAGTGTCACCTAATCCAAGGAAACATTTAAGATGCCACAAATTTCTCAATCAATTTATTTCCCCTAATAAATACCTCAGATTCCCTGCTCTTTTGACAGTGCTGCACTTAAAAACAGATGCCGTTAAAGTGCTTAACAAAATATAGCAGCTCTGAGCTGTATTTGTCCTTCTGTCTTCCCACGTTGTTTCTTCTTTTATTTGACCTGCTCTTGTTTAGTAGGTGGTATTTTTGTCACCACACGTTCTACTTTTGATGTATTTCTTAATCCTCCTTTCCTGGTGCTGTTCCCTTTCAATCTGCTACATTTGCGCTCTGTGCTTAACTCCCCCTCTGTGTCTCCCTCCCCCTTTCTTCCTATTGTCTTTCTCCTACCCTATCCTCCCTGTCCTTCCCCATATCCTTCATTCTCCCTCTTCTTCTCTTTGTCTCTCCCTCCTTTTTGTTCATGTTGTTCATTCACTGTCTCCCTGTCTGTTCTGTGCCCTCCACACAATTTAGATGCCACTAGTCCTTTTCTCCCATCTCCCTAACCTAGCTGTCCCCCGCCAGCCAAGTTCTCTTTCCCCATGCAGGTTGCTGTATGTGCAGATCTCCGCGTGCACAATATCTCACCCCTTGTTTGATCATTAAATTAGGATTCTTTGTTACCATTTTTAAAACATTGCTCATGGAGACACAATATGATTACCATATAACGTGAGAGGAAGTGATAGTGTTATGGGCAGATCTTGAAAACAATCTTACAAATAAAACACATTTGTGATATAGATACTGAGAACATGCTGGAGAGGCTGGTAAGTAATAAATTTAATCTCAGTGCTTCACTTGTAGGGTTGTTCATATTTCATTTGAAGCTTCACCCCTTTCAATATAGTGATGGGGGGATAATAAATGTATTATTAAACATCCGTCATGTGAAGTATTCAATACATATCTTTTCCCCCCTTAGCAATCTAATTTCAAGAGTTACGCTTTCAACATAGGTGTAAAAAGGAGAAAAAAAAGTTTTTCACTTTTTAAAGGTTGGTGGGATGTATTAAGCAATTGATTTAAAAAAAGAAGTAACATGGTTCTGAGATTAATGTTGTGACCTGGATGATACAGTGAAATTCACATGTGCTGTATAATGTCAAGAATCTGTATCAATACAACGCAAATAACAAAGCAGCATTAAGAGGACATTGTCATATTAAAATTAATATATTTTAATCAATCAGATTTTATCTGTTATTGATTGATTGATAAATTGGGCGCAGAAACTCAAGTTAGGAACCTAAATACCTTGGATCTGGGTCTTAGAGCCTCAGTCCTGCAATTGGATCCACTTCAGTGAACAGTTATGCCCACAGAAAGTCCCATTCAAATCAGTTGGGGCCCCATGCAGATGCCAGGGTCCCCATGGATCTGATTGCAAGATTGGGACCTTGAATTGTAGAAAATGTGAGTTGTGGAATTGGAAACACCAGAGTCAGAATTTTCCGCTTTGGAAATGGCTCACTTCTGGGAAAAGGCACATTTTCATAGTGATTGTCACATGGCATTTTTTCAGGTTTTTTATTGGGTGCCCTTCTCATCTTGAAGGTCAAGAATAGCCATTTTGACACCTTTTTCAATACCTTGTGCAATAAAAGGTGTGGTTGTGTCTTAGAGTTATCTTACCTTGAGTTTAAAACTGTCTTTTTTTTCTTCAATAAAACAAGAGTGGATGAACAGGAACTTTGTTGTCCTGCTCTTGGGCAAGTGGGAGTATCCCCATATTTCCTTTTTTTCTTCCCATTACTCAATTGTGTATGTTACACACATGGTCTCTCAATGAGATTCCCATTCTTCTCTGAAACATCTGGGTTACCTGCTCAGCAGGACATCTTAGCTCTGCTTTTCCTTGCTTTCCCCAGGCCTCTTGCTCCTCCTGAGTATGTAAGTCATGGAGAAACAGGAGAGATCCATTCTCCAAATAACCAAGGGATGAAAAAGAATAAAGGTGGAAGGAGGAAGAGGAGACTGAGGGGATGATGACTCCCTGAGATAACTTTGCAGGGTCCCCCCAAATCCTAATGCTGACCCTGAATCTACATAGCAAATTCTACATACTGTTATTCCACATAATACATTATTATTATTGGAAACATCCTGTTCATTTCACAATGGAGTTACGGAGGCATCGTTATGCACTAAATGCAAAATAGAGTATAGGTGCTTATTAAAGTGATACAGGGTAAAAGTGATATTTTGCCATTCCTCATGCTCATTAAGTTTTGCACATTAGTTTTCTGATACCTGTGAAACTAAATGTGTTGAGGATTAAGTAGAATAAATTGTGCTAATTGCGTTTAAAAAATAAGGTACTTTAAGTTAAAGCTGACTGGAGAGCTGTGATTAGCTTTCTGAGACCTAATGTTTTCAAACTATATGTATAATATCATGAGATAGGCACATACAATTAGGTAGTAGTTGTATTCAGTGTCAAAGGGAAGATCAGCATGTTTGTGAAAATGTTCATGCATCTTTTACTGAGCTCCAGAGTATGATGATTCTGGAAATGATACACATGGCTAACAAATGTGATAACATAGTCTAAATATGCACACACACAAAATAAGTTGAGAAATTGACAAATCTGGCACACAGTTAAAATGCAGTAATGGAACATAGTGCAGTCTCTTCAAACTAGGAAAATTTGTGAATCCTGCGTATGCCAACTTGCTTTATTTTCTACTAGAGACACAGACTTTTGAAAGTGATCAAGATGGAAGTTCTACTTGGCTTTAACAGAACCATGAAGACTTACTGTTTATCCCTCCTGCCCTTGTACCAGGTGTGTTTTTAGTTAAGGATTTTTAAAAATTATTGTACTCACCTGTATTTTGCAAGATCTCCCCCTTAAGTGAAATATAGCATCATTGTTCCATGGAGTGTAGTATAAATTAACATATAGGCAAGCCCCTTTTAGATGCAACTACAGAGCCACACATTGCAGAGCAGAAAGTGAGCATTCTTCTTCGAGAGATGTCCCTGTGGGTGCTCCACTCCAGGTGCTGGTGCGTCCCTGCGCCCTTGCTCGGAGATTTTTGCAGCAGTACTTGTACCGGCCACACATGCGCAGAGGCTGCCCCCCCACTGTGAGTCTAGCTTAACAGTACGCATGCGTGGCCGGTCTCCTCAGTTCCTTCTCTACCGTCCCCGGCTTGAGACGGAGCTCAGCAGACTCCTTAGGAAGTTCCTTTCTCTTGTTACAATTACCCTTCTAGTTAGTTAGTTTGTTGTTAGTTTGTTGTTAGTTTGTTGTTAGTTATAGTTAGTTACCATTTTTATCCCCCCCCCCAAAAAAAAATTTCCTGTCAGCGGCAGCGGCTTCAGACATGCCTGGCTCCACAGGCTTTAAACGCTGCTCAAACTGCAAGGACACTATCCCGCTATCAGATAGCCACTCATACTGTATAAAATGTTTGGGGGAGACCCACATTCCTCAAAAATGTGCCCACTGCAGAAAACTCAGCTCCAGGGCACGGAAGGACAGGGAGCTTAAACTGAAACTGCTCCTCCTCCAGAAATCCCTAGGAGCGGCTTCAGACCCAGGCGCTGATTCCGGCTCTGCTGCCCACCACAGCCCCCCCGCCTCAAACAAACAAAAGAAATCTGGTAAGAAAGGGCACTTTTTGTCAGTTCAAAGGAAGCCCTGAGACACCCGCCCTCTCCAGGCGGATCTACCGCTTCCCTGCCTGTGCTCCCCGGCTTGAGCACATTTGACAAGCCGGGCTCCTCCGGCACTGCGCGAAAACCTCCTGAGGCTGCGGCGGCGGCGCAAAGCTCCGGTGCCGAGGCTTCAGGCTTTCAGCTGCCTGCCTCTCTTCTGGCACCATTCGGCACCGCGACGGATGCGGTGCCAACATTCCACACCCTGCCTGACCCCCTTCAGGCTGATGCTGCCCTCCCAGCACCGGCCACAGCACCGGCACCCGTGGAACTGATTGGCAGTGAGCCAAGAACCAAAACCTCAGCTCAGAGGAATGTTCCCTCATTGCAACTCCCTCCTGCGCAGCCTTCACATCATGCAGAACCCTCACCACTTCACTTCACTCAGGCAAGAGATCTGCTGGTGTCACCTATCCTGCAGTCTCCCCTGCTGAATGCCTGTTTCTCTTTGATGGCAGAGTCAGGGTTTGAACAGTCTTCCTCCAGTGAGGAGGAAACTGGATCACAGGAGGGTTTTTCTCTGTATCAACCGTCCCATCTCCAGACCCCAGTCAACAGAGGTTTTAGGAAAATTACCTCAGCCTATTCTCAGGATCCTGCCCCCTGGGGGGTGAACCCCTGGATGGCACCACCTATGCCCTACCCACCACCATGGCAATATTGGGCACCATGGGCATCATATCCTCGAGAACACACGTGCTACGCCACCTCAACCAGGCGCAACACCAGTCTAGCACCACCATGAACCTGCCAATGACACCAGACACCAGGAAGCACTGTCACTCTGGCAGGATCAATCAAGTCCTGCTCCTATTCCAGTAGAGCCAGAAGTAACGCCTTACTTCCCCCTCCTCCAACACCGTCGGATGACTATGCAAAATTCCAAGACCTCTTTAAAAGAGTTGCCAGTGACTTGAGAATTAACTTGTAGGAAGTCCCTGAACAACAGCATGAGTGAACGGACATCCTACAGCCCTCTTCTTCCTCTAGGGTTGCATTACCAATCAACGTAGCCCTTTTAGAACCTGCTAAGTCCATTTGGCAGACTCCAGCTACATGCCTACCGACCTGTAAGCAAGCGGACCGGAAGTACTTCATCCCTTCTAAGGGCTCTGCATTCCTTTTTACTCATCCAGCGCCAAACTCGTTAGTAGTAGACGCAGCGAACCAAAGGGCCAAACAACAGTATTCCTGCTCCACCCTAGCCAACAAGGAAAGTAAACGCTTGAACCTCTTTGTTCGTAAAGTATATGCATCCTCAACGCTGCAATTCCGTATAGCCAATTATACTGCAGTTCTTGCAAAATATGACCACAGAAACTATAATAAGTTCATGGACTTTTTTGACGACATCCCAGAACAGAGAAAACAACGATTCACAGCTCTGGTTTCCGAGGGACAAATTATATCATGTACTGCTCTTCAAGCGGCCCTCGATGTAGCCAACACTGCAGCAAGATCGACCGCCACAGCAGTGGTCATGCACCGAGGTTCATGGCTCTCCTCCTCTTTCTTTCCTCGAGAAGTCCAGAGCACCATTGAAGATCTTCCCTTTGATGGTGAAAAACTTTTTGCTTCCGCCACGAACGACGTGCTTCACTCAATGAAGGACTCAAGGGCAACCCTCCGGTCCTGAGGTCTCCAGACACCTATGACCAGAAGACACCAATATAGATACCAACCTTACCAACGTCCATGCTACCCCGCATTTACACAACACTCCCATAGACCACAGGAGCAACAACAACAACAACACCACCACCAGAGACCAAGATTCCAGCGTCATCATCCCAATTCTGCGGGGGCACCTCAACCCCCTCCAACTAATAGGCAGATTTGAAGCTTTGGTCGAGGGTTTAGAAAACAGCGTTCCCACTTCAGCCAGCACACATATCTTTGCACACCGCCTATGGCCATTCTCCCACCAATGGCAAAACATTACCTCCGACAAGTGGGTTATAGAGGTGGTTACAATTGGATACGCCATCCCCTTCCTCCCCTTGCCTCCCACCCACCCACCCTCCCCGTCCCTCTTCAGGGACCCCCTCTCACGAGCAACTACTCCTCCAAGAAGTGCAACATCTCCTTCAACTAGGGGCAATAGAAATTGTGCCAGAACGACACAAAGGGAAGGGTTTTTACTACCATTATTTCTTAACAGAAAAGAAAACTGGGGGATGGCGACCAATCCTCGAACTCAGGAGGCTCAACAAATTTGTCAAAAAGCAAAAGTTCAAGATGGTTACTCTCACCACCATAAATCCCAGCACTCGAGCAGGGTGATTGGTTTTCAGCCCTCGACCTACAGGACGCCTATTTTCATGTGACTATACACCCGGCCCATAGACGCTTCCTATGTTTTACTCTTGGCTCAACACATTTTCAATACTGGGTTCTTCCCTTCAGACTGTCCACGGCCCCCTGTGTTTTTTCCAAGATCCTAGCCATAGTTACTGCCTACCTCAGAAAACAAGGGGTCGTAATATTTCCTTACCTCGACGATTGCCTCCTCAAAGCCTCAACGTTTGACGAAGCTCTCCGATCCACGCGGCTTACAGTCGATTGTTTTCTATCTCTAGGCCTGCAAATAAACAAAGACAAATCCACATTATGCCCCACCCAACATCTGGAGTTCATAGGGGCATACCTCGACTCCCGGACGGGATTGGCATCTCTTCCACCCGAACACTTCAACTCCATAAGCCGACTGGTCACAAAAATTCGCAACAGTCCCCAGGTGACTGCCCGAGACTGTCTATAAATACTAGGTCACATGGCCTTGTGCATTTGCGTCGTCCAAAATGCACGCTTCTACATGAGGTGTTTCCAAGCGTGGTTGGCCACGGTTTACAGACCGAATGTGCACTCTCTAAACAAGCCTTTTTCCGTACCTTTCCGAGTCAAAGATTCTCTACTGTGGTGGACAGTTCACTCCAATCTCTGCTCTGGAGTCCCCTTTCTTCAGGAGGCTCCATCCCTCATACTGACTACCATTGCATCTCTGACAGGCTGGGGTGCACACATGTCTCACCACACAGTCCAGGGGCTATGGTCTTCAACCGAGACCTCTCTGCACATAAATGTTCTAGAACTTCGAGCCATTCGCAATGCGTGCCATCACTTTCTTCCACTAATCGGGAATCACCATGTACGCATAATGACAGACAACATTGCATGCATGTTCTATGTAAACAGGCAGGGAGGAGCTCGATCCCACTCGCTTTGCACAGAGGCTATGAAGCTCTGGAATTGGTGCATTGCGAACAACATCCGGGTATCAGCTGCCTATCTTTCCGGAGTGATGAACACCACAGCGGACGAACTAAGCAGACGCTTTCCATGGGATCACGAATGGGACATAGACGAGAAAACCATTCACAACATATTTCGCATTTGGGGTCACCCAATCAGAGACCTTTTTGCAACTGCAAAAAACAAAAAATGTTCCGACTTTTGCTCCAGAGCGGGCCTGGGCAAACATTCCCTGGGAGACACATTCATGATCCCATGGCACCAAAACTTACTCTATGCGTTTCCCCCGGTACTGGTTCTCAACAGGGTCCTGATAAAAATACGAACAGACCAGGCCAAGGTGATTCTAATTGCCCCGTCGTGGCCCAGACAACCATAGTTTCCGTTCCTCACCAGAATGTCAATTCGACCACCAATCTCGTTGCCTCTCCTCCCCAACCTCCTATCGCAACAACGCGGTCGATTTCTCCACCCCAACTTGTCCATGCTTCACCTCAAAGCCTGGTTCCTACATGGTTCTCCCAAAGCAAACTAGATTGCTCTGAACAAGTTCAAAGAGTGCTCCTACATAGCAGAACACAATCTACTCACACCACCTATCTACGAAAGTGGAAACGATTCACACATTGGTGTTCAGCTAAACAACTTTGTCCCACGTCGGTATCTCTCTCGCTCATACTTGATTATCTATTGGACCTTAAGCGATCCAGCCTTTCTTTCAGCTCCATCAGAGTCCATTTTGCTCACCCAATCACCAAACGTTTCCTTAAGGGACTCCAAGCCCTATACCCAGACATTAAACCACCTACCACCCTGTGGGACCTTCATTTAGTACTATCTTGCCTAACTCAACAACCATTTGAACCCCTAGCCATGTGCTCCCTCTTACACCTTTCGATGAAAACAGCATTTTTAGTGGCAATTACCTCCGCCAGACGGGCAGGAGAAATAGCAGCTCTTATGGCAGACCCACCATATACGCTATTTTTCAAAGATAAGGTTACCCTCAGATTACACCCCAAATTTCTTCCTAAGCTGCATTCATCATTCCACATTAGTGAGCCGATACACCTACCAACCTTTTTTCCGAAACCACATGTGAACTCATTCGAAGCTACAGTGCATACATTAGATGTACGCAGGGCCTTGTCCTTCTATTTGGATAGAATCAAAACTTTTAAAAACTCTTCTAGACTTTTTGTCTTCATCACAGAGCGTTT
Organism: Trachemys scripta elegans; assembly: GCF_013100865.1. Lineage (NCBI taxonomy): Eukaryota > Metazoa > Chordata > Testudines > Emydidae > Trachemys > Trachemys scripta. The sequence continues at coordinate 33,965,451 of NC_048306.1, forward strand.
CAAAGGTTCTCCTATTTCTACCCAGAGACTTTCAAACTGGATTTCTCAGTGCATCCGGTTGTGCTATCAGATGAAGAAGGTTGCACCTCCAGACGGCATCAGAACGCACTCCACTAGATCTCTGGCTGCCTCTGTAGCATTCTTACGGAAAGTTCCCCTGGCTGATATCTGTAAAGCAGCCACTTGGTCCTCTGAACACACATTTGTTAAACATTATGCCCTTACTCAAGGCCCCCTTACTGATATACGTTTGGGCAGGGCTGTATTATCTACGGCATTCCTATCAGATCCGAAGTCCCTACCTTGAGACACACTGCTTTTAAGTCACCTGGAGTGGAGCACCCACAGGGACATCTCTTGAAGAAGAAGAGGAGTTACTCACCCTGTGCAGTAACTGACGTTCTTCAAGATGAGTGTCCCTGTGGGTGCTCCACTACCCACCCTCCTCCCCTCTACTTCGGAGTTGGGATAGCCTCCGTTGTAGAGAAGGAACTGAGGAGACCGGCCACGCATGTGTACTGCTAAGCTAGACTCAGCGGGGGGGGGGCAGCCTCTGTGCATGCGTGGCCAGTACAAGTACTGCTGCAAAAATCCCTGAGCAAGGGCGCAGGGATGCACCAGCACCTGGAGTGGAGCACCCACAGGGACACTCATCTCGAAGAACTTCAGTTACTGCACAGGGTGAGTAACCTCCTCTTTCTATGCAAAAGAATACAGTGCAGAACTTCATCCTTTCTCAGTCTGTAGACAAGCTGTGGAGCCTGACACAACACACATACCACTATGCTAGGCTAACATAACAGAGCACATTTTCCAGTATCTAAAAACCATCCGCTGTTCCCCGAGGAGTTAGTTGCCGCTTTTGTTTTAGATGTGTTTATATATATTTTTACTGGTTTAGATCTTTCCCTAACAAAGTTTTAAGAAATATGTTGTTGTTGTCTGAAAAGTTTAGAAATGTCTTGATTGATTTTAATTTGACTGATTGATAGGATACTATTTAAACATTACATCTGAACTGATAAGTGGTATTCCAAATTCTAGCCTGATAAATGAGTTATAAATTACTGAAAATTGGGGTTTGTAAAAGGAAACACTGATGGAATCTGATTTACATGAGGGTTATCAAGCTCTCTATTAAGTTTTGTAGAGTCTTTTCAAGTTTAACTTTTCATTAATTTGAGAGGGAGATCAGCATGTGTATGTTTTTATCAGATACTATATTCTTGATCAGAGCTTTTAAATATGCTTCATATCTCCCGTCTGCAGTGGTTAGCAAGTGCATAGACAGCCAGTCCCAGATGTTTAAAAATCCTGAGTCACACCCCCAAACTTTTTGAGATTAGCTTCAAAAATATAACATTTTTAAAAATAATAAATGTGGGGCTCTTTTTTATTTGCCTTTTTGATTTTGGAATGTTTGAGTCACATTTTAAAGCTCTTCTGAACAACTATGAGGGCCTGAAATTTACTTTTTTTGCTTTTAAAAGAAAGCTCAGATTCTCACATTAAAACATGATTCCAGCATCTGGGGGTCTAAAAAAAACCCAAATATTGTGACACTTGTAATAGAATTATGAGACTTAGCAAGACTGTATATATTGTAATATACTGTTATTTTGTTTAGCTTCGTTCATATGAAGTGTATCCCAACATACTTTGAAGTCGAACAGTACAGTTAGGGTTAAATAATGAGTAACAGTAAAATGACAGACAAAATAACAATGGTAAGCAAAGGAGAAAGGAAGAGTTTTCAGATGAGGCTAGGAAGAAGATGGAGATTTGAATTGAGACGGACCCTTTCTAAAATCAAGGCAAGAGTTCTCCCTATGTGTTGCAGTTGTGCATTTCCAATGGAGATCTCTCCATTGAGCTTGAGAGTTCAAAAATCAGAAAACATATTCCAAAAAATGTGATTTAAAAAAAGAAAAGAAAAGAAAATGAAATTGCATTATTTTAAGCCAATCTCATGGTTTTTGAACTTGAGGAGTTGGCAGTACTGATTATTTCTATTTTGGCTACAAACAAAAATTCTCCTCAAGTCGTGTACAGAGAAAAGGCAAAGATATGGAAAATATTCACTCAAACGTACTAGAGCTGTCTCCACTTAATGAGTCTTACAGCTTGTGGGCTAGTAATGTTGCACTGTAAACCGTAACTCAACGTAGTTAATCCAAATACACCTCTACCCTGATTTAACGCTGTCCTCGGGAGCCAAAAAATCATACCGCGTTATAGGGGAAACCGCGTTATATTGAACTTGCTTTGATCCGCCGGAGCACGCAAGAGCGCCGGAGCGCTGCTTTACTGCATTATATCCGAATTCGTGTTATATCAGGTCACATTATATCTGGGTAGAGGTGTATAACCAGAACCAAATCCTTGTCCATCTCCTTTCTTTTCACGGTTGGTACGCACTCTGTGCCATCTACTTCAGGTTTACAGTGCTTCACACATTTGTTTTCCCCATCACAAGCTTTTTGCTTGAGCATGCTTTGTCACTGAGTACAAGTCACTCAATTCTTTGCCCTTATTTTTGTCACTGTGTCATACTAGCTGCTGCCTCCCCATTCCTTCTTCACACAGCATCTCTCAAGAGAATCCTTGCTCTGCTTCTATGCTATATGTACTTTCATACTTTCTTTACTGCCTAAATATCTGGTTTAACTGCCCTTAGGCTACCAACCTAACTTAAATTGGGGGTCCATAGAAGATTTTACTAGAGCATGAAAACTCTTTTTCAGATGACAAATGCAGTATTTATCAATAAGTATCTTCCCATTATTCATCTTTTTTTTAAACGGAAAATTAACCTTGGAGTTAGTCTGGAGTAATGAAAACAGTTAGCTTAATCTGTAGTTAGAAACAGAGAATAATAGCAACCAATTAAATCGTCATGAAGTTAACTTTTAGAGTGCACACTCTAGAACAGATTTTAAGGTTAGTGATTTAAAAGCTCCTCATGTGACAGACAAGCTATCCTAGTTAATTGAAAGTGAAAATTGGGAGGATTTCTTATAATCATTTAACGATTCAGCCAGAGGGGAGTATAGTCGTTTAGACTGACCATATAGAAGAAAAATGACTGCTGAGCTACACTATATAATTATGAGGCCCCCATTTACCTTCAGTAACAGATAATGTGGAAAGAAAACAGGATTATGTATGTGAACTACTGATCTTTATAAATATGTTAAGTAAATAAAAATAAATACTAACAATTCACATTTCTTCCCATCCTAATTATATATATTTTTCTTTTTTTCTACTTAATTTTCTCCACTTTGAATTACGACCTGAGTTATTTTTCTGTCACATGCATATACATACATGTACATACTTTCACTCTGTCTCCTGATAGTAAAATGGTTGTGAATAATGTGAAAACTACAAAAAAGTATTTTTGTTATTTCAAGGAAAGAATGCTTTGCAAGTCAGATTATGTGAGGGGGAACATTGCTATAAGACTCATTAGACATTCCGTGTACATTTTTAGAATGCAACTCAGGAGACGTACACCCATTGTTTCTTAATGGGTTTTGTGTCCACTTTGCGCTTGCTATGCTAGGTATATAAATGAAGAAGGAATTAAAATAATCTTTTGCTATTGCTTTCTGTTTTCAATTTAAGATGAAGATCTCTTTGATATATTACTTTTGAGACTGCCTGCTGGAGTTCTGAAATGAGTATCCATAATCTCAGGTCTTATTTTTGTGCTCTTCTGCAGTATTTACACTCAAATGCATATTTTGTCGGCCAAAAAATTAGCATCTGAGCTGAACATCGATATTATGTTGTAGGGAGTTGATTGTTAATTGTAATTGCACTGCTTCAAAAAACTGTTACCTATCTACCTTACCAATAAACTTTTCAGATGTATTTTCCTTTTCACCTGAATGCTGAGAAATTCCCAATTAAACATGTGTCCTGTATCTCTGTTTGGGAACATTAGGAAGCAGTGCTTCTGTTGCTACAATTCTCCTCTCAGCAATTTACTATTTGTTAAGTGTGAATAAAAAAAATAATATATGATTGATTGTGTTTTCAGTTTCCCAAGCTGCTTAAGTGACACTTTCTCTGAAGTTCAACACCACTTTATAATTATAGCTTTCATAGAGTGGACTATTACTTCACTGGGAGCATAGAAATGTAGCTCATTTATTTTACCAATGGCAGAGGCGGGGAACTCACAGTCAGGCTTTATTAAGCTATTGTACTACCTTTTTCTGTGGTGTAGCTTTCTGCATTATGCTGTGAGTAAATGTCATCTGTAGACAGATTAATAATTTGTTATCATTTGCAGTAGCAATAAATAAGAACTGTGGTTCAGCTAAGCAGGTAAGAAGGACTCAGCTGTAGAAATCAAGTAAATATTGGTCACAACGTATTCTTCCATATACATGGGTAAAAAGTCATAAAATTGTAATTGTTTCTCTTTTATGGTCTGTCATTTTCAGTGCATTAATAATGGCTTCCCATGCAGAGTGCTGTCAAATCATTTTTATTCTTTTAGGCTGTGCTTCAGGCAAGCATCTTCATTCAGGAAGGGGGAGTATAAGTTCATGCTTTACATTAAGCATGCATTTAAAGCCTGGTCTTGTACCATTAAAGTTAATGGGAGTTTTGCCATTGACTTCAGTGAGTGCAGGATCAAAGTCCTAGTCAAGTCACTGGGACTTAAGTATGTGCTTAAGGGCTTTCCTGAATTGGGGCCTTACACTGGGATTTTCAAAAGAGTCTATCAGCATTAGGTGAACAAATCTCATTGATTTCAATGAGATCTAGGTGATCAATTTCCTTTAGCCTCCTTTGCAAATCCCAGCCTCGGTACATTTTAAATTACACAGTTACTGTGGGATAGATTTGCAAAGGAGGTTAAAAGGAATTGATCACCTAGCTGCTTCCAGAGAGGTCTGAAGCATCACCCTTAGTCCCAATGGGCTTCAAGAGAAGTTGGTTTAGTGGGACATCAGCAGGACTTGAGGACTGTCTGCATTTCTCAGGAGATAATCATCATCCTGCAGAATTGGGCACCACATGCAGAAGAGCTCACACATGGTGGAGACTGTGAAAGTACTTTCTGTTTAGCAAGACTTGAATGCAGCTAGGTGTGTGGCTGGTGCTTTTAATTAACATGGACCATCACCCAAATAACTTTGGCTTGTGTCCGTGGCCTTGCTCTTTAGATTTTTTGAATTGAAGGACTATCACTGTGTATGGCTGATAGCATGAATGCTGATAGCATGGTTGATCCAACAATGTCAGAGATATCTCTCAGCCTCATATTTGTCTATTTTATTTACCTTAAATGATCTGATGACCCATCTAGATACAGTCTTTTGATTTTGCTTTGTTTTCATTATGGTTGAATTAAATGTAGCCACTCATACTATTAACCTTAAAGAACGAAATATGCTTAAAAAAATATTAACTGCACAGTGTTCGTAACATATGTAAATTATATAATGCAATCATACTCAGTGTATAGCCACTTATTAATATCTTAATAGGTTACCTTGCAAGTAAAAATAGACATATCACATGGTTTTGTTTATTTGTTTTGCCTTTTTTTTTTACAATGACTTTTAAACGAACACATTCTCAGGATAAGCAAGCAAGTAATTCTATACATGGAGAAGTGGGAATTCTTAACCTTGAATACTATGAGTTTAACTCCCACAAGCTCTTAATGAATTATTCATGCTATTATTCACCATGAGAGACATGAGATTGCCCTGTGCTGTCTGCATAACATAGCTTATCAAAAAATGATAGCTTTGTAAATTACCATTTTAGTATAGTATGCAGGTATATAAGGAAAACTACGAAAATGGCATTGGTCAATGCCTGAGTATAATTTGTGTAGCAGTGAGGTCTTTACACATATTGCATGTCATATCTTTATTCATTTGAAGTCATAATTCATTTAATACTTTGTTTACCAGGGAAGGCTTGACAGAAAAATGTAATTTTATGTTCAAAGGTTCATAAAACAGTAATCCAGGCTATAATCAGTATGAGCAGTAACCTTTCTACAAACAAGCTGTTTATTACAATTTGTTGATTGGTACAACATCCTTAGGTGTGAATTCACCTTTTTTTTTCCAGTGAATTTGTTTTTTCAAATTAAACTAAAATACTAAGTTTATTTAACTAAGCAAGAAGTAAACAACCATGTAACTTAATCTAATTATAGAGGCAATGTAGTGTCTCCATTTTTATAGTATCAGGGGGTAGCCGTGTTAGTCTGTATCTACAAAAACAACAAAGAGTCTGGTGGCACCTTAAAGACTAACAGATTTATTTGGGCATAAGCTTTCGTGAGTAAAAACCTCACTTCTTCGGATGCCGAAGAAGTGAGGTTTTTACTCACGAAAGCTTATGCCCAAATAAATCTGTTAGTCTTTAAGGTGCCACCAGACTCTTTGTTGTTTTTGTTTCAATTTTTATAGTTGTGATTTGCTCTTAGGGTAAGGATTAAATCTGTTTGTTATATAATAATAATTAATATATTCTCCCCAAATCTTCTCTGAGCCTCAGGCAAAGTTTTTGTGACATCACTGGTGCAGGATCAGACACTGAGTATATAATGAACCTTCTGGGATTTTTTGAATCTGTTAATTAGTTTGTTATAATCATTTTTCCATGAAGAATTTTGTAATCAAACCATTTTGGGATCACTCTGACTAATGCACTACTGATATTTGAGATCCTAAGGCCCTAATCTGGAAAGTTATTTAAGCTTGTGGATAATTGTAAAGAGCACAAGTAGTTCCATTGTGTTACTCACCTGCTTAACGTTATGCACAGGATTAAATACCTTGCTTAATCAGGGCCTTACTTTGCATTTTTTAAATATTTCACACTGCTAGTCATCACAATCATTTACATCTATTCTTCAATTATAGTTGAGTGTTTTTCATCAAATCTATTGTATTTAAAGTAGGGTGTTGTTGAATGAATGGTTGAGGTCTACATATCTTAATGTGAACCAAGATTCTACCTCAGTCAGCAGATAGCCTGAAACAACAGCTTTTGGAGATGGAATCTCTTCCATTGTTGAATAATCCAGTATTATAAAAGAGAGTGAGTGAAAATATGAGGTTGGGTCACAAACTGTTGCTTAAAATAGAAGCTGGGTTTATGAGAACAGTGGTCCAAATAGTTCAGAAAACATTATTAGAAACTACTTTTCATAGTGGAAGGACACACTCAAAACATTTTGAAATCTTTAAATGCAGAACTAATTACCAGTAACTATACGCCAACCGCAATAAGCCATTTCAGAGTGTATAGTAAGTAGGCTTTTAGAGCCTAATACAAAGTCCAAAGAAGTCAGTGGAAAGACTCCTGTTGAATTTAGTAAGATTTGGATCAGAATCTTGGTGTACTTCTTGGAGGGCTGAAGATAGAAAGCCAATGGCCTCATTTCTCACAGTCCACCCAAATTGTACAGCAAATGCAAACCCTTACCAGCTTATTGTTCTAATTGCTGACCTGTCCTCAGTGCTGTGTATAACTTTTCTGTCATATAAATCATGAAATCATAATATTACTCATTTATTTAAGATCATCAAGTTATATGGCTGAATGCTTAGGGGGAAAAGACAGGACCCAAACAGAATTCTGCTGTCTGTTTACAGTTACATGCAGAGCTCCTACAGACAGGGATTTATCATTAACTAAAGTTGAAAACTTCAAAGGGATTCAAATTGGACCCTCTGGCATCTTCAGCTTCATATCAAGAAGACAGCACCAATTTTCTAACATATTCACTAATTGCCTTTGTCTATGATCTGTGCATTTACCAATTAAAAATGCTCAGGGCAAAACCCCTATATTTTTCAGATTTAGTACCTAATGCTTTAGTTCCTAATTCTTTAAACTCACTAGATCACAGAATTTTGATAAATCTGTAAGAACTCCCCCATGGCCCATGCCTCATCTGTCCCTCATCTTCTATGATTGTAGCATTTTTCATTAATTTTGCAATAGCAGAATGGTCTGTTTTGTCGGCAGCAGAAATACTAAAGGTGAATATAATATTTAGTATGTCACATGCAGTGCTCCTTCAGTTTTGTTTTCACCCAGATGTTTTGTTCTAAATTTTGCTACAAGAGCTTCACTCCAAGGACTGATAAGCACCATCATCACCAGCTTGACTGGGAATGAGGCATCAGGCCCACTCAAAACCCTGTGCTATTATGCAGTTCTGTAGAATACTGAACTTCAAAAAGCATTTTAAAAACCAATCCTAGTGCAGAGTCCAGCACTAAAGAAATAGAGCCAGTTTCTCCCATTGAGCAATGAAATCAATGGGATCACTCATGAAATGTGGTTTTGCTCAACTTGAGTAAGGGTGGAAGAATATGGCCCATATTAAATTATGATAATTTTTTGTTGTATGAACTGTTCTTATTTTGTGTGCTGTATGGTGCTAGGAACACAGTTGGTATTAATAAGTATTAAATAATAATAAGAAACACAACATTTACATCTTCTTAGCTATGGCCACAAGCATTTTCTTCTCAGAAGAAAGAATCCAAAATGGTGACCCAGCATGGTATGTCCTGCAGGATAATGCAAAATTCTGTAGTTTGTCTTGCGCTGGACCCACCACATATATCATCTCTAAGTGATGTAGGTTTGTCTTTGGTCCTGTCCTTCCTTTATGTGCTACACTTGGACTCTCCTTGAGGAGAAGCTCATCATTTTAACTACTTCCTACATAAATGTAAGGAATTTATTTAAGTTTTTGTGAGAAAATTCAGTACAATTTACTATACCAAAGATTGTCCATGTATCACAGTCTGCTTTTTCTATTATTATTTGTTTGACCAATGCTTTGGTGACATATTTTTGATTAAACTCAGAGCTTATTGTTATGTCAAAATCATCATCATAGTAAGACAATGTCCTGGTTATAGAAAGGCCTAATACGATGTCTGCACAGATGTCATTCTCAGCCTCATAGCCTGACAAAGGGAACTGCTTTTCATAATGATGTAAATAAAAACAGAGATGTCTCTAATTGTGGTTACTTCGCAGTATGAAATATTGGCTTATTTGGAGAGAAATTTTGCTCATCTTAAAGAGTTTGATTTGACATTTGAGGTGGGGGGGGAAGGCACAAGGAACTAGTCTACACTTGCTGAAATTTTTCAGTAGATCAAGTGGACACAGTTGTAGCCATTATCTCACTGGGTAATTCCTAAGGGACACTCTGGATATTGCCATGGAAGCAAAGGGACAGCAAGTGGAGGATTAGTGCAGTGGGACTCAGCAATAATCACAGGTGAGATGAATAAGACAATATAAGAAAACAGGGTTGTTGGGGTTTTTTCCTTAGTTCCATGTATAGTGGCAGATTTATGTTCATCACCAGAAGTGCTCATTCCTGCATGCACGGTTTCCCGCTTAGCATTAGAAGAGTTAATTATGTTTTGTTACATTTTTCAGATTAATATATCATCTGAATGCTTTTTATGGTTGCTTTTTTTGTCAGACTTCGCAGGAATGTCTGTTAAGAGACAGCTTTTTAAAGCCATAATCAATTTTAAGCATTTATCATACAACTACCTATTAATCATTTTATTTTATTTTTACTAGCTGATGCTTTTAAAAAAACTATTACATAAAATAAGGAATGGGAAATATGTTTATACCCATATGAACTTGAGATGACTGGAATACTTTCCATAGTATAGATTACATCATATAAGTGTATTTTTAGTTTAAATTAGATATTTGGTGGGGATGGGGGCTAGTTTTCATGTTTTCTGTAGAAACATTTATGATATTTATAGACTTTCATAAAGCACTGGTAACAAAGAAACAGCTACTATGACAATAAAGCTTTGCTGATGCCATCTGAAATTGGTGAAAATATGGGTGTTTTGGATTAGGCTAGGAATGGAAGGAGCTTGAGAAAATTCTGAAAAATTTCACCTGAATGAATAATAAAATAGCTTTTGAATAGTGCTAATGACAAAAGCAAAATATAGATTTTTCAGCAGTTTTACTTTTTAAAAAAGAAATCTATAAGGCTTCTATTCAGCTAAAAATATATATCCGATTCAGTAACTAAGTCACCCTCATACAGTATGCGTTGGAATGTAGACATTTTAGAAATAGCCTGCCTTTTGCTTGTTCTTTCTCTAGGTCACACAAGCAAAATTTTTCATATGCAGTGTTGTTGTAGCCATGTTGGTCCCAGGATATTAGAGAGACAAGGTGAGTGAGGTAATATCTTTTATTGGACCAACTTCTGTTCGTGAAAGAGACAAGAAAATAAAATCTCTGTGTAAGCTAAAAAGCTTGTCTCTCTCAGGAACAGAAGTGGGTCCAATAAATAATATCTCACCCACCTTGTCAGTTTTCCTTTATCCATGACGATCTGATGTCCTATTTTGTTTTCTTCTGCACCAGTGACCAACTGATTGAAGACGATCAGTTGCAAAAGAAGAGTCATAAAAAAATTGCATGTGCAACAGTAATATTTTCTTGTTTAGAATTTTGAGAATTAGTATTTACTTAATTTTGCTGTGCGTGTGCTCCTGGAGTAATAATTTCTCACAGCTGTTTAAGTATACGGTGTCATATGGAGAATAAGAACGGCCATACTGGGTCAGACCAATGGTCCATCTAGCCTAGTATCCTGTCTTCTGACAGTGGCCAATGCCTAGTGCTTGAGGGGGAATGAACAGAATAGGGCAATTATTGAGTGATTCATCCCCTGTAATCCACTCTCAGCTTCTGGTGATCAGAGCCTATGGACACCCAGCACATGAGGTTGCATCCCTGACCATCTTGGCTAATAGCCTCCATGAAGTCATACATCTTTTGCAGCTATACTTTTATTAATTGGAGTTGAGCTGGTCAAATATTATTATTTGAGTGTTATTCAACAAATTTTGCTGTTGTTGATGAATATATTATTCAGTGAATACATTTTTACATTACAAACAGTTTTGTAGTTGGTTGAAGGCTATTTGTCACATAATTTATTTAATGAATAATAGCAATGTTCAACATAGAATTATTGTTTCCTGGTATTGAGAGTAAGACGGGGGGGGGGGGGAGAGAGAGACTTTTTTCTCTAGAAATCAAGATGAATTAGAAGACAGAAGCTTATGAATAACAATATGAGCCAGATACATATAAATGGACATATTCAATCACACACAACTACTCAGTATTTGTTTATCAAATGCCTTGTACTAGGCTAGAAAAGCAGACTTATTTACCTCTGGCATTTACAGAAGGGTCAGGATTAAGGTCATTGATAACACAGTGAATGAAAGCTCAGACATAAAGCATTATATCTTGAACTGCAGCTATATTCTGCTTGAGTTCAATTTCTAATGCTCCCCACCATCGCTCTGTTATAAACAATCAGAAATATTCATCAGAGAATGACAGGCGCTGCAAAAGAATGATGGACTGGATAGTGTAGGAGAAAAGCATCTGACTCATAGCACCTTACAAACTATGCATTAGAAGGTCATCAGTTGAATGAGTGCAGAGTGTTGGAGGACTAATGCTTCAGGAAATGCAACAAGCACTGTGATGAGATAAACTATCCACAGATAATTTGGCTGATTTACAAACCATGTTTCACATGCAACTCCTTTTCAATGCAGATGTTAAGGCTATCATTCTTTAAGTAATTTTTCAAACTGATACAGCATAATAGAATGTTTTAAAAAAAGGATGTTTCCCTTTAAATGTCATATAACATTTGGTCTATAGCAGACTGTGTTGTGTTACTTAGATTGAGAACTAATAAAGCCAAACAAGGCAATATTTAGTGATGCCCTTTTCATATTTTACCGTTGCTCCCTGCCACCTTATGTGCTTGGGACAATAGTACACTGAGCCTGGACGGTTTTGCCTAGCCTTGCCTCACAGCTGGTGAGCCAGTTCTGATTTCTGACCCTGATCCCACAGTGCACATGCTGTTGCTTAGTTACAATGGAGGAAACCTTGTTATAAGACAATAGATGGGTACGTTCCCAACATTGCCAATCTTGAGCATTCAAAAGTATTGAGTCTTACTCCATAAATCATAAGATTGGATTAAAAATCATGGGAGTTTACTCAAATCGTAAATGTTCTTCTAATTTGCCCACTGGTTTCAGAGTTTTCGGGATGCATTCACTTCATGTTTTCACATTTTTATCTGCAACTGTGAGGGCTGGTACCTTTTTTTGAATGAAAGCTGAGATTCTCATATAATAACATGCATCCAGGACATGAGGCTTTAAGAAAAACACCAAATATTGTGAGACTTGTGATAAAATTGCAGGAGTTGGCAACACAGCTTTCTGCACATGCTGTGGTTTGTTCAAGCACTGGCTGCTAATCATTATTGGGGTCCTTAAAGAAGTTGTTCCTCCCCTTCTGTATAATTTTCCGTAATTTATCATGAGCAGGCGTTGCTTCCCATTTGACTCAGCACCATATGTTGGTTATAGTCCATACCTTGGAATTCCATGCAATGTCAAAATTAGAGAGTATGTTTAAAATAAATTTCCCTAGTAAAGAAAATTAAAATCCACCATTGTAGTAAGGTTCAAGCAAACTAATGCCAAGGACCAATGAAATTTGTCTAACTACAGTGGATCTATCTCCTAGAACTGGATTTTCATTTGAAGCCTTAGCAGATAAAGCACTTGACTCTTTTATTTCAGAACAAACCCTGTCTACAGTTATTGGGATTAAAAGACAATACAGGATACAAGGGAATTGTTGTTTGTATGTTGTCTTTTATGCAAAATGTTTGCTAAAGCACTTTGGGCCTGAGGAAGAGGGGAAAATCCTTCTCAGTAGCATGTTCTTCCTTTCCCCTGAGCTTGTGGAAACCCTTAAATGGAGGCCTCTGCAGGATTATAGCTGCATGATGTTGGAGGGGGTGATTTGTTCTGGAAATCTTCCCCATTCCAAAACCCTGAAGAAAAGTAGCACACATTAATACAGATGTGGGTTTTTAAATTTGATTTCCATGTCAAGCTGTGGGAACATCCATTGTCCCAAAGATGGGATGGGGCATTTCTGGGGGCAGCTGCCGAATGGCTGTCTAAAGGAGCTGTAGTATCCAGGGCCCAGTGAGGCTAAGAAGCAGAATGGAACAGTGGAGAACTTAGAGTTAGTGGGGCCCTGTGCTCAGCTTCATTTTTGGGGCCCCTACTTGGAACCCAGCTAAGAAAAAGAACATTCTCTCTTATCTCCCCCCTGCCATTAGCTAACTATAGTAAAGCGCTTTGGATAAGAGCTTTATAAAAAAAAAATGTAAAAAAAACATTGGCGTGCAGGATCTGGCCAGAACCTATGGTGCGGGAGGGGGCTCAGGGCTGGGGGTGCAGGGTCTGTGAGGAAGTTAGGGTGCAGGAGCAGGCTGGGGCTTGGGGCGCAGGATCTGGCCAGGAGTTAGGGTGCGGGAGGGGGCTCAGAGCTGGGGCAGGAGGTTGGGGTGTGGAGCGCTTACCTGGGGCAGCTCCCATTTGGTGTGAGGGGTGCAGATAGGGATGTGGGTGTGGGTGTGTGTGCAGGAGCTCCCGGTTGTTGCTCAGGGTGGGGATGTGTGTGGGGGGATGCAGGAGTCAGGGAGGGCAGGGGGCTGGAGGTGTGTGAGGGAGTGCAGAGTCAGGGCATGGAGTTGGGGGTGTGGGCTGGGGTTGTGGGGGTGTTCCCAGCCCCCTGCCCCATCCCAGCTCCCTGCCCTGAGCAGCTCACAGCAGGGGGTGAGGGGGTATGTGCAGGCGGAGTGCGGATGCCCCACCTTTGCTCTGCCCTGCCCCAATTCCACCCCCTTCCCCAAGGCCTCGCGCCCGCCTCTTCTCCACCTCCTGCCCCAGTGCACTGTGGCCCCGCTCCTTCTCCTCCCACCCGGAGCGACCTGAGTGCTGGCAAACAGCTGTTTGGCGGCGGGAAAAGTGCTGGGAGGGGTGCTGGTGGGTGTGAAGCCTACAGCAGGAGTCCCAGGAGCTGGCAGGACCAAGCTTTTGCCCCCGCAGCTACCCGGCCCGGGGGCCCCCTGTTGTTGGGGGGCCCCGTGCCAGGGCACCCTGTGTTTCACTTTAAATCCTCCTGTGGAATGGAACAAAGGTCATCTGCATTAATGTACTTTTCCCTGTGTGGACTGACCCATCTATTCTGGTACATAGACATATGGCTGATACTGTGAGAACAGGAATAGGGAGCACAGAAGAGCCAAACCAAAATCCTAGCTCTGATCACCGCTGAAGCCTGCAAAAATGTTCTTCTAAATCTTGAAGTTTAGTCCAATTTCTAGGAGGCTTGACAATCACACTTTTTATCAACCTGTCTGTACTGGGCTAGCTTGATTATCACTTCAAAAGTTTTTTTTTTTCTCTTACTTAATTGGCCTCTCAGAGTTGGTAAGACAACTCCCACCTGTTCATGCTCTCTGTATGTGTGTATATATATCTCCTCAATATATGTTCCATTCTATATGCATCCGAAGAAGTGGGCTGTAGTCCATGAAAGCTTATGCTCTAATAAATTTGTTAGTCTCTAAGGTGCCACAAGTACTCCTGTTCTTTTTGCGGATACAGACTAACACGGCTGCTACTCTGAAAACTGTAATAACAATGCACTGTTTTATCTTTACACATTCCTTCCCCCAGAACAAAAGTCCTTGGTTATTTATGTGCTATTTCTTGACAAGAACACGAAGTCCATCCTATACTTAACTCATTTTCTGTAATTTATTCTCTCCCACCCACTTACAGCTGGTATAGTAGAAATGTGCCCAATTTTTTTGTATTTTTTATTAGCTGATGCTTAGAGTCACTTTCGTATAAATAGCATTGAATCTCTCAATAATTTTGAAATTAGTCCATTATAGTTTTTGGCTGGCATCTCCAAGTCACATTTCTTTCAGCTATTTTTTTAGTATGTTGTGATGGGAATGTGCATTAGGCCTTATTGCACTGGTTAATGGGATGATACAAACTTCATCACTTACCAATACTTATAAGTCCACTTTTGCTCTCCAAATAAATTTTAGGTAAAATTTAAAACAATGCTCTGTGTTACATATGCACACCCAGGAACGTCACTTTGCAGAATTCATCCCCAGCCCAAATTTTCTGATTTCCTCTCTAGTCTCTCAAGCAACTCCACAATATGTTATGTGTATTCCTTTCTACAACAAGGCCAGAATGCAGCTGATCTATTCAGACCTTTTGAATTTGTCTACCCCTACATATATTTTCAGTATGAGATGGCTCTAAGTGTGTTTCCCTTCTTTATGTTTATTAGGCATGTAAGATAAAAGCATCATAAGTTTTATGTATTTTTTTTCAGCATTCCTAAAAACTATACTCTTTATCCTCACATTTTCTAAGTGTATAGACCAGGACAGATTGTGGCCCATACTCTGGCTACTATGTAACATGGCCACAGTGAGCCAGGGGATAATTCCCCCAGAGCAGGAGCAATATAAGTTTAATGTAGTTATCCATAAACTGCCCCTACTCTTAGACCTTGACTTAAGGCATGTGTTTGGCGGGGGAGGGGTTGATCCAGTGGTATGACGAAGATGTGCTCAGTGCTACATGGATTCTGAGCTCCAGACTAGTTGATAGGCAGGACAATTAAAGCTACCATAAGTTAAAGGCTGTACTAATTTTCTATGGAGATCATTTCAGGCCCTGTAGCAGCCTCCCCACCTCCCCCTGGCTTGTGCCTTATGTATTGCAACTCTCAAAAGAAGAAACATAGAATGTAGCCCAGTGTTTGTGGGCGTGTGTGAGTATTGGCAAGCAGCTATGAAATATGTATTGTTTCAGAGTAGCAGCCGTGTTAGTCTGTATCCGCAAAAAGAAGAACAGGAGTACTTGTGGCACCTTAGAGACTAACAAATTTATTAGCGCATAAGCTTCCGAAGAAGTGGGCTGTAGTCCACGGAAGCTTATGCTCTAATAAATTTGTTAGTCTCTAAGGTGCCACAAGTACTCCTGTTCTTCTTTTTATTATGTATTGTGTGCACCTGTGTGTGTGTGTGCATATGTATGTGCAAACTATATATATATTGTGGGGTTATTTTGCATAGGAATGTTTGCTTTGCTTAATGTACACCCACCAGTTCCAGGAATGGCTTAAGGGTTTTCCAGAATGTCATCAAAGGTGATTCGTTGGGGCTCTGCAGGTTCTCAACTGCTACCTTCTCTGTGAGCATCAGAGACTCCACTGACCCCACTGCACCCCACTCCAGATGGCTGAAGAAGCAACTGAATTATTCTTGACTTGTAGGAAATATCACTGACAAATTGTCAATGATAGTGATCATTTCATATTGTCAAAACTTTCTCCACAGTGAAAAGGAGTGGATTTTTTAAAATAAGATGTGAGATTATTTTGGCATTTATACATTATAGAGTCCCCGAAATGAATGAGAGAGAGTATGGGTCTGTGGAGGGGTGGGAATAAAGGGGAAAAGACAAGGGAAGCTGCATACTTTGTAGATTCCCCAAGACCAGTTCTGTTATCTCTTTTAACTGAATTTTTTTCATGTTTAAAGGGATCTAGGAGTGTCACCTACATATGTTTAATATTTTCCTACATTCTCTACAAAGACCTTGAGTCTCAATGAATTATTGATTCTAAAATGTTTTATTACTGACTTTGTTCCTTGTTTTTGATTCTTCTTCCTTTAATGAAAATAATGCTAATGTTAGAACAAGATTTGAATGATGGATAATATTTGACATGGAAATTGTATACATAATGTGGGATTGATATTTTTTTTTATCATATAAAATAGCTGTCTAAACTTATGAGCAATTTCATGACTGAACATATAGTTTAAATTTAGGTATATTTATTTTCATGAATAGGCATTTTGGCTCATTTTGCTTTTGGGTGGTCATTTAGCTGAGATTCCATTCTAACTTCACACTGATCTATTGATACCAGATGGAATAATACCTAGTCACACAGTAACAATGTTACTTTGATAAATGAAAAGTTCATTCATTCCAAAAATTCGATAGAAATGCATTAACATTCAGTGAATAGCAATGTAAATTGATTTCTGTTTGCAGAGGTAAAATGATTTTATCTTCTTGTTGCCTCTTAACAAAAGTATTGGAAACTATCACAGAGATTAGAAAGTAACATTTAAAATTATGTGGGAATTTTATGCTCTGTTTCCATTACAAATTTGTGTTCTCAGCTTGCAGTGCTTGTGCATCAACCTTCCATTTCTTTCAGTAGGAGTTTGGCTGCTTAGTGGAGTACTAAATGGCTGAGTCCCTAGTTAGACAATGCTGAAGCACAAGGCCAGATTGTGGCCTAGGTTGTGAGGCCATGCATGATACTAGCGGCACATAAGGATTATCCCCTTACTATCTCACCCCTGCTACCCATACTGCTACTCACAGAGTGGGACAGCGGGGAAGTAAGCAACTGCAACTCCCTGCTGTTGTATTAATTTCATTGGAACATAAGAATCCAGAAAGTCAAAGTGACCCAGTCACTGTACAGCATTAAACAGTGTTAAACAAGGTTCGGGGTTTGGTATACAGAGACCTCAGCCTGCTTAATACCATGGAAAACTCACCATTAAGAATCCGTTTAACCTTTTATTAGTGATATAGAACATAAAGGAAAAAGAGTTAACACACTTGAAATGTAAGGTATTGTTATGAGTTGGATGAAACCTTATTATAGGTTGAGTTAAAACCTCCTTTGAGCTGATGCATGAACAAGTCCTCCATTTACGATAGTTGTAAGAGACAGTTAAGGGGACACACATAAAACAAAGCTGAAAGATTCCCCCCAACCCCCTGAAACTAGCACCTTGGGGGCAGAGGGTTCGACTGGGTATTGTGAGCAGGTGGCTATGAGAACACACACAAAGAAACTGGGAACAGACAACAGGACTGAGAAGAAAAAAGGTAAGAAAGCCAAGCAGTAGCCAGTGAGCACAATGTGACCCCTGGAAAAAGCTAGAGTGAAAGCTTTTGTGTCTGATGTTGGCTACGGAGCCTTGGGCGGTGGGTGGGAGGGGGGGACGCGTGGCTGCAAGCTAAGAAACTGCTCTTTTTGTTCTTGATTCCTTCTGTGTTCTGAGACACAAGACTTTGGGTATTCTTTGTAAATAGACAAAATGGCATCCAAGATGCACCTATCACCAATTTCTACTTCCAATTGGAACATCCCCAGAGCCCTAAACTTTGACTACCACTGGGGTAAAAAAAGGGGCAAAATATTAAGTAAGGCTTTCATTTTAACAATATCCCTTGTTCCCTTTTAGCTGTAGAGAATCTTTAGAAGGAAAAAAGTCCCCTGTTTGACAGAATGTAGAGGGTAACAAAGCTAGTAGTAACTGTGCTTTTGAGGAGAAGAGAAGTTAGTTGAGATGGGCTGGGACTGTTGTTGTTGTTGTTGTTGCTCTTGTTAAAGTCCCATCATACTTCCATTAAGACAGAACAAGATGCACACACACACAGGGGAGGAGAGAAAAGAATAACAAAGATAAAAGTATCAGAGATGCAGCTTCTCTTTCTGGTGCTGCCTTTCTCTCACAACCTTGCAGCTGGAAAAATACAGCACACAGTCTTATCAGCCACTCCAAGACCTGGCAAACTTGTACCATCATGAGGCTGCTTAGGGCATTGCTTTTAGATGCTTTTCTGGTTACAGGATTACAGCAGTGTTACCAAGAAGACAGCACTGGCCTGCGAAGCCAGATTCCTATTAGACAGAAGGATAGAGACAGGGAAGAGAGGTAGAGAAGGAAAAGGACACATTGGGAGGAAACAGAATCTCACATCTCAGGTGGTGGTTATGATTTAGCTGGAGTTGGTGGAGAGGTGGTGTTATCTGGCTCCCTCTCTCTGGCCTGGTCTGGTGAGGACATCTCTCACGGATTAAGATTAAGATGGACTGGGCAGCGGCGTTGGAACAACTTTTATAGTGGAGGTGCTGAAAGCCATTGAACAAAACTGTAAACCCTGTATATGATGGAAACCAAATCAAGCCTGGGGGTGCTGCCACATTCCCAGCACCCCTAGTTCCAGCACCCATGGGTCCTGGGAGATGGTGGGACTGTCAGCCATGATGGTGAAGTTTGCTCCTTCCTCTTCTTCAGTCAGTCATTGTTGCAGTAGCCAGCGTTCCCTTCAGAGTCCCTTCTTTTAAGGACCCCAAAAGAGAGGGAGCCCATCCCTTCATTATTTTGTCTACCGATTAGGCCTAATTTCCAACAATTTTGGTTTGCTGATTTCAGGTCCCACACTTCTTTTGTTTACCAGGCATGATCTTAACACAATCCTTGAGTTATATGAGTAGGGCTTTTTGTTTGGATTGTGTCTTTCTATCTCCCTTCTGTACCTTAGTCAATCAACATTTGTTGTTATAGGTTACTCTGACACTTTATGAACTTCTACCCACTTTTTACATTTGAGCTCACAATTAGTATCGATTTTTAGGCCCAGTTATCACAGCACCACTCTTTCATGCAAGTGGGTAGGAAAGGGGATGGAATGGGGATGGAGAGCCAAGATCCCTGAGTCTTGGCTCCACCCTCATCAGCAGATGAGACTTTGCCGAATATAAACTCTCATTCCAAATCAGCATGGTGACCAAAATAGTGGCTCAACATGTCACAACTAGACTTGATCAAAATTCGGGATTTCTAGTTTGTGGAAAATTTTGATATCTCAAAATATGGGGTTGTTCTGATTCAGAATTAAAACAAGTTTCCCACAAACCGGAAATGCTGAAAAAAATGTTTTGGAAACAGTGAAACATGTTTTGTAACCAAAATTTGCTCCCCACAGACCTCAGCAGCTGCTGTCTGAAATTGACATACTTGTCAGTTTCAGTCAGCAGCTGCTAGGGCTCAGACACCTGTAGCAGGGCAGCTTCACCATGCAGACTGCTCCGGCTTGGGGACCTCAGAGCTTCCAGGGTACACAGGCATGGGACAGACCTGCCGTTCAGGGGGACCCAGGAAGAGTCTGCAGCTCTTGGGGAGGTCTGCAATGAGAATGGCTCTGCAGTGAAGTACCCTAAGCTTCCAGGGTCTGCAGTTGTGGAGCAGCCCTGCCACACCAGGGCTTCATGCTCCTTTCTGGAGTTGTGCACCCTGTATTCCTGGACAGCCCACCAGGTGATCTGGCAGGGAGCCAAGCAGGTTGGAAACCTGCCTGGTAGACAGGGCTTCATCAGAATCCTGTCTGAAATTTGGTGAAAATTAGTTGAACTAGTGATGTTTTTGCATTTATTTAGGATTCAACAAATAAGTATTTTCTGACAAACTCTGTTTCATCATAAAGTTTCCAACCATCTCTGTTCACAACCTCCATCCCAGCTGCTCCAGGTGCAGTACAGCAATGTGCTACTTTTTGCTGAGGTCAGATTTCAAACTCATGATCTAGACTGCAGTGATTTTAGAAGTTCTTTCCAAAAATATTCAGCTTGACTTTCCAGAGCCAGTTCACTTTTTCATAGATAATAGTAATCAAGTCCTATTGAAATCAAGCACCAGCCATTTGTGAAGTGACCAGAAAATGTATCTTAATATTTTGGACACTGTGCAAGCTCCCTTCCAACTCTCAGTGGTAATCCAGGTCGTTTCAAAGCCTATTTCTGACTAAGTGTCCTCCTCTTTGCTGGAAAAATGAGAGAGAAGATTTTTGTGAGATATGGAATTCACACCACTTGAACTCTACTCCAGACTGAACATAAGAATGGCCATACTGGATCAGACCAATGGTCCATCAAACCCAGTATGGTGTGTGACAGTGGCCAATGCCAGGTGCTTCAGGGGGAAAGAACAGAACAAGTGATCATCAAGTGATCCATCTCCTGTCACCCATTTCCAGCTTCTGGCAAACAGAGGCTAGGGACACTTCAAAGCATAGTTTTGCATCCCTGCCCATCCTGGCTAATAGCCAATGAGGGACCTATTCTCCATGAATTTATCTAGTTCTTTTTTGAACTCTGTTATAGTCTTGGCCTTCACATCATCCTCTGGCAAAGAGTTCCATAGATTGACTTGCATTGTGTGAAGAAATACTTCCTTCTGTTTGTTTTAAATCTGCTGCCTATTAATTTCACTTGGTGACCCCTAGTTCTCGTGTTATGAGAAGGAGTAAATAATACTTCCTTGTTTAGTTTTTTCACACCAGTCATGATCTTCTAGATCTCGATCATATCCTCTCTTAGTCATCTCTTTTCCAAGCTGAAAACTCCCAGTCTTATTCATCTCTTCTCATATGAAAACTGTTCCATATCCCTAATCATTTTTCCCCAGTACATTTTCCAATTCCAGTATTTTTTGAGATGGGGCAACCAGATCTGCATGCAGTATTCAAGATATGGGCATACCCTGGATCTATACAGAGGCAATATGATATTTTCTGTCTTATTATCTATCCCAACATTCTCTTAGCTTTTTGAATTGCCGCTGCACATTGAGTGGATGTTTTAAGAGAACCACAATGATTCCAAGATCTCTTTCTTGAGTGGGTAACATCTAATTTAGACCCCATCATTTTATAAGTCTAGCTGGGATTATGCTTTCCAATATGCATTACTTTGCATTTATCAACATTGAATTTGATCTACAATATTGTTGCCCAGTTTTGTGAGATCCCTTTGTAATTCTTTGCAGTCTGCTTTGGACTTAACTATCTTGAGCAGTTTTGTATCCTCTGCAAATTTTGCTACCTCGCTATTTATCCCTTTTCCCCAGATCATCTATGAATATGTTGAACAGCACTGGTCCCAGTACTCACCCCTATTGACCTATTTACCTCTTTCCATTCTGAAAACTGACCATTTATTCCTACACTTTGTTTCCTATCTTTTAACCAGTTACTGATACGTGAGAGGACCTTCCCTCTTATCTGATGACCGCTTAGTTGCTTAAGAGCCTTTACAGAACCAATACAGTTCCTGACTCTGGGGCAGATGAAATGGTGTGGGAGCATTCCTTTAACTCTAAGGCATTTTTCTCCCGAGACCTTTGTGGAATTCACATAAAAGGAAGGATTATGATATGAGGAATGTGACATTGCACTCCATATACTTTATGAAAATATGTTTATGAATGCGAATATGACATAACTGGAATATGCTTTATGCAAAAGGTCTCTTGCAAGGTATCATTACAAAGCTTATACTCTACTGAATGTGTTCATCCTATTTGTATGCATGTATCGTTCATATATACGAAGCTAGAAATATGAAGTATAACTCTTAGGTCCTATTGTCATTATGCAAAGTGTGAGCCATTAATGGTGGTTTAGAATCTTGATGGCTCCCATTGTTAGCCAAATGGGCTCGTTTCCCCCTGGAGCTGCCCAATTACCCCAAGGAGGCACGGGAGTCTAGAAGACGGCTTTAGGTTTTTATTGACCAGTCAGCTGAGTGGGTGCTCCCCTCGGCTAATGCCAGAGAGAGAGCCCCTTACAAGTACAGAGCAGCTTTTTTATACCGAGCAACAAACAACTTAGCATGCATACCTTATACGTATATGCGGAAGGAACATTTCAAAGGGCATTGTATGCAGATTGAGAGAGGGGCAAGGGAATGGATACATAACAGGATGCGGTTTAACATTTTACTTGAACTTATCACCTCTTTCCTTAGCACTCCCCTTCTCTCCCCCCCTGCACTCCACTCTGAGGCATATGTTAGACTAAAATAGCAGTGCCTGTCTGTGTCACCTAGGCTGGTGGTTTGGCCACCTTTTCTTATCGCATAATCTTGCTGCACAGAGGGCTGCAGCGGGTATTTTGCAGAGACAGCCGTTGCTCCTGATATGACAGCTGGGCTTATAAGCAAATAGTTGACCTGTTGCTCTAACACCATTGACTAGGACAATTGGTTGTGGATGGTTTATTTACATGCAAGCCTTCCTGTGTACATGTGGGCTAGCCCGTGGGTAATGAAGAATGAGGTCTTACAGTGACATGTGACCATGTCACCTGATAATAAAATCCATCTTAAATCTGGTACTTTTCCATTTAGAAGGAGGGGTGAGGACCCAGAGAGACAAAAGATTCCTGTCTTGTGGCAAAGCTATAAAAGGGGGTGGAGCAGAACAAAAGGGGCTGCCAGTCATGAGAAAGCCCTTGTTTTCCACCTAAGATGTCTGCTGGAACTAACAAGGACTGTACCGGGGAAAGGATTGGGCCCAGACTAGAAAGGAGTCTAGTCTGTGAAAAAAAGCTTATTGGAACATCTCTGAGGGTGATATATTACCTGTAATCAGTTTCTTAATGTATTAGGCTTAGACTTGTGTGTTTTTGCTTTATTTTGCTTGGTGACTTACTTTGTTCTGTCTGTTATTACTTGAAACCACTTAAATCCTACTTTTTATACTTTATAAAATCACTTTTGTTTATTAACAAAATTAAAATCACTTTTGTTTATTAACAAACCTAGAGTAAGTGATTAATATTAGTGTTATAGAGGGCAGACAATGTATGAATTTGCCCTGTATAAGCTTTATACAGAGTAAAACGGATTTATTTGGGGTTTGGATCCCATTGGGAGCTGGGTGTCTGGGTGCTGGAGGCAAGTAACCTGCTGAGCAGCTTTTGGTTAAAGTCTGCAGCTTTGGGGGCTTGGACCAGACCTGGGTCTGTGTTGCAGCAGGCTAGTGTGTCTGGCTCAATAAGCAGGGTTCTGGAGTCCCAAGCTGGCAGGGAAAATGAGCTCAGACGTAATTCCAGAACGTCAGGTGACAGTTCCAAGGGGTAGATTTATCTGAAAAAAGTTGTCCTGCTCCAGAGCACAGGCTATTCTTCTTTACTTATCATATAGTTTAAAATGCTGAGTTGTAAGAGATGCTAGTTTTTAAATATCTACTGGCATATACTCTGGAACATTTGTATGTAGGGAGAGGGGAACAAAATATTATATAATTATATCTAAATCAACAGAAGCTAGTTTTACACTCGTATTTGTATATAATTGACACAAGATCATTATACAATGACATATACTTGATTGTGTCCACTACTAAATAGTATTTTGATGCTTGTCTTCCCTTTTTCAAAGCCTTGATTTTTCAAAGCTCTGCAGTGATAGAAATGAATACTTCAGTTAAGAGTGAAATGAATTCCACTACTATTAGGCTGCAGCTGATACTAAAACATATAAATATCATTTGAGCTGATGTCCTGTCCCTCTTTTTGGAAATTGGAGCACATTGCGGTTGACAAACAAAGAAACAAATTGCATTTTATTTTTTGCAAGCTGCAACAGCTTGCTTTTTCTCACCTTTGCCTGTGCGCTGATGTAAATTGAAGAAAGCCAATTTACAGGTAGTGAATTCTTTCCCCTTCTTCTCATTATGAAGTTGAAAAACAGACATTTGCTTGTAATGAATGACACATTGGACAATTTCCTTAATAAAATTCTCCCTGAGAATACTGCTGCATTTGTGAAAAAGTTTTTGTTACACATTAAGTATATTTATAAAAGTTGTGTATGGACTTTTTCCCTTGAGATATTTAACATTTAGAAAAATGGATTGTTGTGGTTTTCGGGGGACAGGGGAAGTGGGAGGGTGGGGGGAAGGAAGTTAAGTGGCACTTCAACACCTCTAGGTGATAATGCTGTTGTTGAGTTAACACTCGGTAGGGAAGGCAGATCCTGAATTCACAGGACTAAAAGTGTAGGAGCGGCAGGAGAATTTTACCACCTCACTTTCTGACAGTTTAAAGAGGCTTAAGGAGGCTTAAGGGAGGTGCACAAGGTTCACTAGCAGCAGCCGGAAAGTTTCACTTGTAAATACAGTGATCCCAGATGTGTGGGACTGCATTAGAAGTGGATGAACAGTGCTTTAGTCCTGATGCAATGCTAGGCATTTTCTTCTCCTTCGACGATTAATGTTTCCAAAAGGACCTTGCTGGAAAACACATAAACTCCCCTTTTGTAAATCAATGTGAAGAACAAATCATTTTAAAATATCTATTATGTCATTTTTGCATATATTTTATACTCTCTAACACCAAAAGAAACTACAACTTTTTTTTATAGAAGGTATGTGGGCCACACAAAGGAAATATATCATAAGCTAAAGTGGTATTTCCTCCCACTTCCCATTCTGCAATTTTAAAATATAAATATTAATTTCACAAAAAGTATTCAATATCTAAACTCGGTAAAATCTAATGAGAACATAACACCAGTAACAAAAAGCAAGGAAGCAAACAAACGTATGCCCCTGGAAGTTTCTGATGCCACATGTAGGAATTAGGGGGAACAATGGACTGTAAATTCTCTGTTCTGTATTTATATAGCACCTAGCACAGTTGGGATAGAATCCATTATTGGGGCTCCAAAGTGTTACAAGTAACAAGTAATAACAAGGAAGGACACAAATATTCCATTTTTATAAACCACTCAGAGACCTTATAAAATAAATTAAGGGAAAGCAAAAATAAGAGGTAGGAATCTTCTGTTAATTGACAGCTCATCTGCAGGCTTGACTGACTAGCTAGTTCCCAAGAAAATATCAAATTGAAAGAGTGATTTCCCCCCACACACACTCAGAGTCAGTGATCATGTATTTCTTACTCTCTGAGACAGCAAAATGTTTTGTGTGAAAGAAAATCACTGTGAAATCATCTGTCAAGGAGGCTTCAGCTCAAACTTCGCTACTATCTCAGCTGTGGTAGTAGCACCCCAGGGAGGAGGCAGTCTTTCAAGAAGCTAGGTGCCAAAACATTTAAGGCCAGATTTTTATTAAGGGTATTTAGGTGCCTAAAGATGCAGATAGGCACCTAGTGGATTTTCAGAAGCGCCCAGGTGCCTAACTCCCACTGTGAGTCTAGGTGTTTTTGAAAATCATACTTGGTTTCTCTGCATCTTTAGGTACCTAAATATATTTAAAAATCTGACCCATAATGCTTTGTAGGATAAAACTGGCACCTTGAATTCCACCAAGAAGCTTACCAGCAACCATTGCTGATCTCGGAGGACAGATGTAATGTGCTCTTGACATATAAATCTGCTTAATAAATGGTCCTTCTGCACCAGCTTAAGTTGGCTTTAATATGTAGCCTCTTAGGAGTACATCCAAGCAGGTTAATCTTGAGGTGACAAAGGCATGGATAGCAGTGTCAAGGCCACACTCCTCTCACCTGGCATAAGCAGAAGAAAAAGTTATTGGCTACTAACTCAACTTGGGCACCTAGGAATAGTGTTGCAGCATGTAATAAACCTGGATTGTGCACTTGATATGGATAAAATAAATGAGAAATATGGCATCAGAGTAAGATGATGTCACAGGTTAGGTCTACAATTATGGTGGTATGTAGAGTACACACTCTACATGTCTAGCTAGTATGGTTATAAGCATCACGGACAATGAGACACAGCTTAGACTACGGTTAGTAGAGTGCCCTACATGCCCGAACCCTACTCAACTCTCTGCTCATCCAAGCAGTGCATTCCACATCTACACTGCTATTGTTAACAGTGTAGTGTCCTGCTGCCAGTCTTTCCTCTCATAGTTTCCTGTGCCAGAGCCTGTCACTGCTGCTTGTTGCTACACACTTCAGTGAGTGTGGATGCAGCCTGCCTTTAACTGCAGTGTGAGTTACATGGACCCTACGTGGCACCGCAAGTATAGTCAAGGTCACAGGGAGAAGAGAAAAGGTATAGAAGGTGGCTATGGACTGCTGAAGACAAAAGGATAAAGCAATTGGTAAATTCCCTTTAAATGTATTAGAAGTAGTAAATTCACCCATTCCATTCAATCCTCACTCTGTGTGCTGATGCTGCCAAGAAGTATTATATTTTTATTATAATTTTTATTATTATTATTATTTATTTATTATTCACACACTATGCACCCATAAACATGCCAACTGCCATCCAAACACATCAGGAAGAGACAGTCATTAACCTGAAGAGCCTAAAACCAAAGTTTTAGTTCAGATATAACGACTGAAGTAACAAAATACATATATGGTGTCAAAGGTAGGATATATAACAGTGTGAATTGCCAAGTAGCATAGAAAGGATTTGTGTCTAAATGCTTTTGAAATTGAGTGTGAATTAAACAAGTTGGGGCAGGTGGACATGGTATGTTATCTGGCTCCACTACTTCCTGGGAGCAAAGGCCTTGGATGTTTTCACCCTTACATCTTATGAATGATGTAAACAAGCTTTGTTTTAAAATTTAAACTGACTCCTGAAGCATATCTTAGAAGGTTTGGGGGAGTTGAGAGAAAAGGGGATATGACCTATGTTGAGGTTTCAACTCAAATTAGGGTCATGTAAGGAAACGGGGAACTGTTTGGGGGGTGACCATGGTCTATCAGGATTACGAATTAAGGGGGATAGAACAATTCACGGTTAGTAGACAAAAATTCCAGAGAGGTATGTATAGTTGTGAAATGGGCCAACCAATATGGAGATAGTTGTCCTGGTTTGAAGAGAAAACCAAATAGGGATGAAATGGGATCAGATAGGGTTACCATATCTAATAAATAAAAAAAGAGGACCCTCCACGGGCCATGGCCCAGCCCATTTCCCCACCCCTAGCCCTGCCCCAACTCCGCCCCTTCCCTGCCCTAACTCCGCCCCCTCCTCCCTCCCACTCCCAGCCACGGGGAAAGGGCTGGCCCAGCGCTACCAGCTTCACGCAGCCCCTGGACCCTGCGCTCCCGGCCGGCGCTTTCCCAGCGCAGCTGGAGCCCAGGAGGGGAAGCGCCCAGCCGGGGGTGAATGGTCTGGAGGCTGCCCGGCAAACCGTGAAGCCGGTAGCGCTCGGGCTTTGGGCAGCCCCCGTGCCTCCGGATCCTGCGCCCCCAGCCGGGCACTTCCTCTCCCGGGCTCCGGCGGTGCAGGGTCCGGAGGCACGGGGGCTACCCGAAGCCGGTAGCGCTCGGGCAGCCCGGCTCTTAAACAGAGCCGAAGAGGAGCAGAGCCGCCGCGGCTGGAGGCTCTGCTCCTCTTCGGCTCTGTTTAAGAGCCGGGCTGCCCGAGCGCTACCGGCTTCGGGTAGCCCCCGTGCCTCCGGACCCTGCACCGCCGGAGCCCGGGAGAGGAAGTGCCCGGCTGGGGGCGCAGGATCCGGAGGCACGGGGGCTGCCCAAAGCCCGAGCGCTACCGGCTTCACGGTTTGCCGGGCAGCCTCCAGACCATTCACCCCCGGCTGGGCGCTTCCCCTCCTGGGCTCCAGCTGCGCTGGGAAAGCGCCGGCCGGGAGCGCAGGGTCCAGGGGCTGCGTGAAGCTGGTAGCGCTGGGCCAGCCCTTTCCCCGTGGCTGGGAGTGGGAGGGAGGAGGGGGCGGAGTTAGGGCAGGGAAGGGGCGGAGTTGGGGCAGGGCTAGGGGTGGGGAAATGGGCTGGGCCATGGCCCGTGGAGGGTCCTCTTTTTTTATTTATTAGATATGGTAACCCTATCTGATCCCATTTCATCCCTATTTGGTTTTCTCTTCAAACCAGGACAACTATCTCCATATTGGTTGGCCCATTTCACAACTATACATACCTCTCTGGAATTTTTGTCTACTAACCGTGAATTGTTCTATCCCCCTTAATTCGTAATCCTGATAGACCATGGTCACCCCCCAAACAGTTCCCCGTTTCCTTACATGACCCTAATTTGAGTTGAAACCTCAACATAGGTCATATCCCCTTTTCTCTCAACTCCCCCAAACCTTCTAAGATATGCTTCAGGAGTCAGTTTAAATTTTAAAACAAAGCTTGTTTACATCATTCATAAGATGTAAGGGTGAAAACATCCAAGGCCTTTGCTCCCAGGAAGTAGTGGAGCCAGATAACATACCATGTCCACCTGCCCCAACTTGTTTAATTCACACTCAATTTCAAAAGCATTTAGACACAAATCCTTTCTATGCTACTTGGCAATTCACACTGTTATATATCCTACCTTTGACACCATATATGTATTTTGTTACTTCAGTCGCTATATCTGAACTAAAACTTTGGTTTTAGGCTCTTCAGGTTAATGACTGTCTCTTCCTGATGTGTTTGGATGGCAGTTGGCATGTTTATGGGTGCATAGTGTGTGAATAATAAATAAATAATAATAATAATAAAAATTATAATAAAAATATAATACTTCTTGGCAGCATCAGCACACAGAGTGAGGATTGAATGGAATGGGTGAATTTACTACTTCTAATACATTTAAAGGGAATTTACCAATTGCTTTATCCTTTTGTCTTCAGCAGTCCATAGCCACCTTCTATACCTTTTCTCTTCTCCCTGTGACCTTGACTATACTTGCGGTGCCACGTAGGGTCCATGTAACTCACACTGCAGTTAAAGGCAGGCTGC
>NC_048306.1:33998393-34045758 GCF_013100865.1 Trachemys scripta elegans
CCCCGGATGAGGGTTTGACTGCCGAAAAGCTGGACATGTCCAGGAAAAAGAGGACATATGGTAACCCTAGATCAGAGGACAGGGATCAGGTTGAAACCCACACCCAGTGGGACAAGAAGGGAAAAGCAGTGTGCCACTTTATGGCCAGCGAGGTCACTTTGCCCAGGATTGCCCATTCTGCCCACAGGGCCTAGCTGCACCCTAACCTCACTGAGTTAACTTTGACTGAATCTCTGGAAGGAGGGAGTCACACATGGCACATGATGTTCATTCTGAGCTGTCACACGCCTAACCACTGCCCACATGTCATGCTGCACCCTCCTGGATGCAGATCCATAGAATCATCAGAGGGAACGGAAGGTGGTGTGACTGAGTGCCTGGGATAGACTTCACTCTACCTATAGCATAGATTTCTATATAGACCCAGGAAGGGTCAGGGATGCTGGTTGTAGGTATATTGTCAGATATTCCATAGTCTTTGGTTTTTAGGGAATGATATTATGGCTTTGAAAGCAGAAAGGATACATCAGATCCACTCAATCAGCTTCAGACCTACAAAGACTGTGTTAGCAAAAATGCAAACAGGGTAGCTGACAGGGACAAGCTTTCTGCCTACCATTACTAGGGAACCAGGGCAATTCAGAGTACGGTGATGGCAGTGTCTCCAGCCAAAAGTAAGGAATCTGAAGTACTGTGGTGCACTGCCAAATCTATGACACTTACTTACCCCAGGGTGGGAAATGCCCTAGCAAAGTCTTCCTTTGGTCCAAAGAATTGCTGCTTGTAATACTTCCAAGTGCGGAAGTATTACATCAACCATTGCTTGGGCAGCTTGACCCCTTAAGGGACAAAGGGACACACCACACAGCTCCCCTAGAAACTGGATGACAGGTACGCATGGGGGGACCAGGTCTCAGATTTACATCCAAAGGTTTGGGAATAAGAATGGTTGTGTGAGAGCTCAGCCCCATAGGTTCTAAAGAGAGAAATGATATGGGATTGAATGGCTCTGTACGGATTTTTGAAGCTTGTTTGCTGCCTTGCTAGCACAATGTTTATTATATGAAATAGCTGAAATGTGAAATTATGAAAGGAAATGACAGAAACACCAGCAGAAATAAGTCAATGAGTTTCCCCAGGATGCCAGTCAAGCACCTTAGTTATACCCTCTTATTTAGGAGGGACAAGTGACAGATATGGCAATTTCCTGGAGTCCATTGTATTATAAATTCAAAGTTTATGTATTATTGCAGGATTGTAACTTCTCTGGGGGGAGAAATGGCCAATGTGAACTGAGGGTAGGGTTATGAAATTCAGAGGACTATTTGATACAATGTGCCAGACAAGAATAAACTTTTGGGACAAACAAAGCTAAGTGGGTTTCACAGGAAATCTCTAGACGGAGATGTACTGCAACGGGTATCACCTGTCGTAAAACAAAAACTTAGCCTTTTGAAGCTTTGCCCTGAGGTGGAGACCTTTATCTGCTCATTACTTATCCCTGGAATCTAAAGATCAAAGGCCTGAGTTGTATAAAGAGAGACTCACAGATTCATGGTGTTTTTTTTTTCTGAGCTAACAGCTGTTATGCACTTGTAACCACAGGAAAAAAACCCTTTGAAGGCCAAAGCCCTTGTTAGAGTTGGGGTGCTCACTGGTAAGCTTATTCATATGTGTGTAGGTTCTTTTATTGTTTTTAATATGTTTTCTCTGCAATGCTTTCACCTTAAGAATAAATGTGCTTGCTTGGAAAGGTGGTGTGGCAGCTTATAATGGTGGGCAATTTTGCTGTTTATAGCCTCTGAGGAGACATCAAAGCAGGTCTGCTGTGGCAGTCTGACTTGCCGGGGAACTCATGGTGTGGGTAGGGATCTATGCCGCTGGGACACAGGACGTGTCCCACTATCCAAGAGAGGTGATGGCAGAGGAGCTGGGAGCCTAATGTGGATGCCTTTGGTGGACCAAGTGTAGTTGCTGTGACACAAGCAATAGGTTTAGAGTACAGGAATGGGTGGACCAGGGTTACAATAATAAGCTCATGCAGTAACTTCAGGCTGTGGTTCTCAATTTTCACAAAATACTAGTGATTTTGGGTGTCTCCATTTTTGGGTGCCCAACTGGAGATGCCTTAAATAGCTCTGGTTTTTAGAGCTTGGATATCTGTGGCTCCATTTGGGGATGGTGTAAGGGAGGCCAGGGAAGCCCAGCTACTGCTGCTTTCTTCCCCTATGCTGCTGGTTGCTCTAACTCTCCTTGGGTTTCTGAAGGAGCTAGGGGCTTTTGAGCTCCGCCCTGCAAAGTGCTCTTATTAGTAGCCTTGTTTGGGGGGATTGCCAGTACAGTGTCCTCTGATGAATTCCCCAAGTTTAGGAACCTGCAATGAGGAAACAAACTCCGTTCGATTTTTCTCCATTTTTCATCCAATCCTTTCACTTATGTTTATATTCTCAGGGACCTCAGAGAAAAAAACATTCCTTACAAATATTTGCCTCCGAATGGATCTACACTGCATTTGACTGATAATTTTTGAATATGGTACAGTACATGTATGACAGAGTTGTTTCTGCCTAACCAGGAAAAGATATTTAAGTGTTAGACTGCGAGAGTTATATTGTTACTCTTGTACTGTTTGAAACAATTTAGTTGATCATATAACATAAATGAGACAATAAACAAGGTTAGGATGTTTTGCCTGGTGTGGTGTAAGTGAACATGATGCAGTGCTAACATTTTTCATTAGAAAACTGCCTTGTATACTGAGACATTTTAATGCTGTTAAATGGATACTACTGCTACTGAAGTTCAGGACTGCCTGTGCATAAGAGGGACTGGTGTGAATTTCTGTTTATGAATGTTAATATGGGTTATGGTCATGAAGAGGAATGCATGTTTGCCCCCCCCCCCCCAAATATTCAGCTTTGCTTTAAAACAGCTCACACAAATGGCATTTTCTTAATTGACTATTTAATTACTCTGTGCTGCAATGGTGAGTGTTAACAAATACTAATCATTGCAAAGAGGTTCCCTCAGATTCCTTGAGATCCTGCAGGGATTATTTTTAAAATGTGAATAAGAAGATACTGCATTTGGAGGTCACCCCTAGACTGGAAAATAAAGTACTACTGACAATTATTTAAATATAGGATGGATTAATATCCTGCCATAGGTGGTGCAACTTATTCTTTCCATTTTAAAAGGTGGTTGGTAAACAAAAGAGCTGTTATATAGAGATATTCCTTCTGTAGGAAATCAATAGCTTTTTCATATTTTTAAAGCCTTTGTATATAAAGGATGCTCACCAAACCCACTGTTTGAAACTCCTAAAAGTTTCATTTTCAATCGATATTTCAGTTTGAAGCATGTATCATTTTTGATTCATGTGCTTTCCGTTATATTGATGAGCTGTTCTTTTGCCATGGTAATTCATAGGTTTTTAAGTTTACAGGCTTGACTCACAGTTGCACGAAGGAGAGGAGTGAAAGGAAGTGGAAATGATCCCTTGGGAATTTCTCCTGCACAAATGGTCTCCCCTGGTGCTATAAAGCTGGTATAAGGGCACAAAGGGCACAAAGGACCCTGCTCCCAGACCGAGATGTGGGGACTATACAAGGCATGAAAGGAAAGAGGAGGTGGGAAGGGAATATGACCAACTTTGTACAGTTATTCTCAAGGGAGCCATAGGAAGCAGAATATGAATTAGCAGTGCATACTTGAGGTTGCTTTAACTTCATTACTTGTGGGCCAGGCAGGCACAGAGCTGCGCCACAACATGGTAAGCACAAAGGTGCTTTAAAGTCACCTTTGTGCCCCCATCACCATCCTGTTCATGCCTCAAGTGCAGGAATAAATAGACAAAGAATTCAGGCCTATGTGTTTGCATTGTTTTACATAAATATCATTACTATACAAAGAAAGTTCTTTCTGCTAGGGAGTTTCTTGCACCATTTTTGTTTTATTTTGTTTTTTAACTTCTCCTGAAGTATAAAGAAGATACAAAGTTTGTATGAAATGATTATGCACACCTGGTGACATGTCAAAATATTTAAAACTTGGCACCTAACTATATATTAAAGCACGCACACAAAAAGCAACCTGGTTTTCAGAGGTCTTGTGGGTGCTCAGCACCACTGAAAACCTATTTCGCATTATTAAGGTATCCAACTGAGATGCCTGACTTTAGGCAGTAAGGTTTGAAAGGTTTTACGTAGCTACTTTAGACTTGGTAAGTGATTAGGTTTCAATATACCTTTATTGATTCTGTTCTAATATATTTTTGTTATGCCTGGAAAAAAATAATTAAACATCTATCTTGGGTTTATGCAAATACTATTGCAATATCAGATCATATCAGACAATAAAATCTCACCATCATTTTCCTGTATAGTTTGCTACCTATCAGGAGTGATGCAGCTGGGTCCAATCCTGTAATGTGCACTATCAACCATTAGTGCTAGTGTGATTG
Organism: Trachemys scripta elegans; assembly: GCF_013100865.1. Lineage (NCBI taxonomy): Eukaryota > Metazoa > Chordata > Testudines > Emydidae > Trachemys > Trachemys scripta. Next base: position 34,002,856 of record NC_048306.1, read on the forward strand.
AGGGAGTCTCAACACTTTGCAGCACTGGGTCCATCTTAAATACAATTCCAAATTTTGTTTTCATTTCCTGTTCACAATATCTGCACTTACAAGTTTAGCACCTGCCTGCCATCCAAGAAGGCTAGTATCCACATAGCCGAGGCACTTTTGGAATGGATATTGTTCCACGTCTTTGAAAGAACAGCAGATTGTGGTATCATGTCAGTTCTTTTGCTGATTGAAGTCACAATGTCATGCATAAAGCTTCATGAAGATGTTCATCTTGAAAGGATTGAATAATAAAGCATAATTTTCTTGGTAATGGTGGTGCTCCCCCATAGTATCTGAGGTCTTTGTGAATATTAATGAGCTCATTTTCACAAAATTCCTGTGAAATAGGCAACTATTATTGGTTTCCACTTTCCAGATCGGAAACTGAGGCACAAAAAGGTTAAGTTATTTGACCTTAATCACATGGGAATTATGTGGCAGAATTCTGAACTGAGCCAGGAAATCCTTAGTTCCAGTCCAGTGCTCTCACCACAAGAGCACCCGTGTTCTTATTAAGTGATGCTGACTGTACTAGCAACTGTTAAGCTATTGTAGCTCTACAATTAAAGAAACTTAATCATTTTTATATACATCTGTTAATGGAGAGTTTCACTTTAATTAGCATTGGATATCACATTTTTACCTTTTGTGAACAAAGACCTCTTAAAATCTCTTTTGCCTACTGTTCCATTATTGTCTTGAAAAAATTATCATTATCATTCTGGCTCTACACTGAAATGTGATCCATGCAATATAACACCACAGAAATTATCAGTGTTTAACAACACAGTTTGGGTTACTTTCTTATTAAGATTGTAAGAAACCTGAATTTTGGTTTCACTCCAGGCTTTCCACACTAAGCTCTGCTTTAATTGGGTTGTTTTCAATTTAGCACTCCATATGGTTTTAAAATGTGTGGTGTCACTTGATGTGTTTTTGTTACTTGACTGGAGATGGATTGGACAATTTAGCAAGCTAGGTCTTTTGGGAATTTTACATTTTCTTTCTTTATAGGAGAGGAGTTAAAGCTTAAATTTAAAAAAAAACAGTGTAATTTTAGAGTAGAGATTTAAAATAAGGCCCATAAGTAAAAATGAACACCACTATTTAAGAGTTTCATCTGTTTATATACTTTTTGATTTATGTTTCATCATTAAATAATACAGCTGGATGACCAAAGTATCCACAAATGGTATACATTACAATATTCTGTTCATGGAGATTAAGTCAAAATTCTAACAGTGACTAAGCTGTCACTTTTGTACTATACTCTTTGCTAAACTGTAGATTAAACTGTGAATGTAGATAATACCTGTCAGGCAAGTAAAAACATGAAAGCATAATTGCTAAATAGAAATAACTAGCACTGCAGTGATAGTGCTGTTACTCGTGTGCTATTACTGCTGAGTTACCTACAATTTATAATTAGTTCTGCAAGCTCTTGGGGAAAACCCACCTGGTGAGCAAGATCTCTCATTTTATTTTATTTTATTTTATTTTATGTGTGTGTGTGTGTGTGTGTGTGTTACCAGGCTCTGATTTAATTATTTGTCAATGGGGATATTAAGTGAAATCAGGAAAAGCTCAATACAGTTGTACATTGAAAGAGAAGTAATGGGAAAGGGAAAAGTTAAAAGGCTCTGAGTGTGCTAACTATGCTTCTTTTCTGAGCCAGAGCCTGATCTATAGCATCTTTTTAAAATGGTATTTTTTTCCCTTTAGGAGTCTTTGAGAGACAACTCCACCTGCTGCTATCTTTAAACTACTTGTTGAAAATGCAGTGCCACCACCAGTGAGCAATCCACTCTTTCCAGCCACCACTTCACTTTAAATTATCCCTATGAAGATTCAAGTGCAACTCTAGCTAAAGGCTACAGCTGGGAAAGTATTTAGGCACCAATTATTTTAGGCCCCTTCAAAAATCCCAGCCTATCTCCTTTTTCTTATCCCTTGATGGTCATGGTAACTGGACATATAATAATTGCATGGATATTTCTTAGAACAAGAGCCAAGGCTTTGTGAATGTGGGATTGCCAGCTACACACTATATGTACTGTAACTATGTATACATTTCTAATACGTCGTAGAAAAACCTACAAAGGTAGAGCTGGTCGGAAATTTTTTAGGAATTTTTTTTTTCATCAGAAATTGCCACTTGATCAAAACTGAAACTTTCTTCAGGAAAGGAGTCTCAGATCAAGGATAGAATTGAGAGAAACACACTGGCCCAGAATAACCAATAGCCTGATATTTAGGGCACTCACCTGGAATGTGAGAGACCAAGGTTCAAATCACTACTCTGCCAGTTTTGGAGATTAAGACACTGACCCGGGATGTGGGAGGGTCAGGTACTTGAGCCTGGGTCACCCCTATTTCAGGTGAGTGCCCTAACCGCCAAGCTGTAGAGTCAGTCTCTTTGTCTCTGCCCCGATGAATATTTGCCTATGCAAAGTGGAATAGCTGAAACAGGGAGATTGAGAGAAAGTACCTCAGAATACACAATTGCCTGGTGGTTAGGGCACTTACTTGGGATATGGGAGACCAATGTTCAAATCACTGCTCTGAATCCCTGGGGCTGCTCTGGGATGGTTCCTCTGAAGGCTAGTATAACTTGTGCTGGTTGCCAATATCCCCACGGTGTTGTTATGGCAGGTGGGGATTGGCATGGTGCATGCATGCACTGGCTACACCTTTTGTGCTGGATGCAGGGAATGGTGGTGTAGGTGCTCCTGTGGTGGCATTGTGCTACCAAACAATCCCTATAAACTCTAGTGATTCCACTGTAGCCAGCTAAGCTGGAATTTAGGCCACTTTGCACCAGCAGAGTGCTATAACATTGCCTTAATCCAATTTAATTCCTTTTTAAATTTCCCTATTGTTTGAATGGGCGGGGGTAAGTATTTTAAAATAATGTAATCATCATTATTTCTCTAAATAAGAAAGGAAGGGGAAATCTATTGTTCATGAAAACTGAAGTCTGGTTGCACTGTTCTTATTTTGACTTATCAGTAGAACCTGGAATCAGGCACTGCATGTGTAAAGGAGAACTTTTAAAGACCCCAGTGGTTCATCATCCATGTTCATTAATTTTAGTGTCAATATAAAATGCATTTCAAGTTTGTGAATGGATTAAAGATGAATGTGGTTATGATACTACATAATCTATCTTTTGTGTTGAATTTTCTTTTCAGAGAAGTGAATTATAATTAGAATTATGATGGATGAAAACATAAATTATTGGGTTGATCAACTATCAGAGTTGATCAAGTGTATTTCCTCACAATTGTGTAAACCCTAAAAGGAAAAAAATTGTAAGAAATTATCAAAACCAAAACAATACCAATTTCTAAGCATTATCCCACTACCAGTGTGATACCAACACATTAATAACTTCTCGAGCACACTCACTTTCAATAGAAGAAAATCAGTTTAAATGCACACATCAAAAACTGAAAACCATGGGATCATATACAACCTGATCTCTGATTTTCAAGTGATCCCTTCATGATTTAATGAAAATTACCTTAAAATTGCAATTTCTGCATATATCCACATACCATATGAGTGACAGAGCAAAAATACAAAGTTAATTACATATTCAAAACTTCTTGCCTTATTAAAAATACAAGAGTTCTATTATATATTTACATATTTTAAAAAAATCACATCAGCTATAAAAATTCACACTACTAAACAAACCCATGATAACATGTTACTCAGATATCCTCATATACAATATTTCATATGGATAAGTGTAATGGCCCAGATTCTGTCATACGGAGTAGTAACATACTCCTCAAGTAGACATGCTCATTTCATGTTTCCTTTATATGCCCCAATGCAGGTATGTAGGACAAGTCTAGTTCTTTGAAATGATAGGGAAGAAAAGTTGGTTAAATCTAACAAAGGAGATCCCCCATGTATTAGTGATTGTTGTGAGACTGAGAACGCTTCAAATGAAATCCATGAAAATGCCTTCATTTTATGCTTAATAATACTTGGCATAAGCTTGGGATCAAACACATCACTGAAGGCTGGGGAATCTTCTGATGAGACCAGTTATGAGCACTTCACAAAGATGATGTTGCATACTGATAATTTACCTTTCACTTATCATGTATTCAAGGAGCATATCAGGTGCGTCAAGCTCACATAAACCACATTCTGTACTGCATTTTGAAATCATTCTGTTGCAAAAATGTGATACAGAGATAAGTTCACCCCCGACCCCAATTGTAGCTAAGCAATGTGGCCAAAAGGTTGAATCCTGTAAGGAGGGCTTAGAAGTATGAGGGATTTACAACCCAACCCATGATTGTATGGACAATTCCCCAGGACTAGACAGAGTGCTAGAGTTCAGGCAATGTACGTGTACAAGCATGTGCTCAACACGACACTCTGTTTGTAGGAATGAAAATATGGTCTTGCCCTGCTGATTGTTTTTGTGACTCAGATGTGTAAAATCAGACACCAAGGACTCGTTCAAGACTGATTCTCAAGTGAAATAATCTGTTATATTAAAAATGGCATTATATATTTGCTGCAGACACAAAGATTCCTTTTAATGTTTATGGCTAGGAATGTCTGCTGTTTAATACTTCAGCTGTTTTATACACAGTAAAATCAATAATGAACTTGGACAGTTTAATAGGTTTAAATGTGTTCAAATATTGTATTCACATATAGGCTTGTCATTTCTGCGGGAAGATGGTGACGTATCTTTTCAGTGTCTGAACTATTTACAATTACTGCAGCCTAACTTCTCCTATAGAACAAAAATAAAGATATACATGGAAAAATAAGCAAATTGTCTTTGTCTTGTCACTGCCCCATGCACTAGAAGGGAAAAAAAAAAGTCTTTGCGTGATGGATTAAATCCTGAAGTCTTTAATCATTTTTACTAGCTTTACTCAGTCACTGAGGTGGGCTTTATTTTATGATAGCTCTAAGTGATTATGTACACTGTGGCTATAGGGTTATTTGCCAAGGGTGTTTGGAATTTTGACTGCATGTAGGTGACTTTTTGGGGTCAGACAGTTATATTTGCTACTTCTTGCTTGTATATTGGGATAGTCCTGATCTCAGCCTGGAGGATGCAGAAGTCAGTCCAGGATAGAAGGTGTTTCTTATGTTCGCTACATCCAGGCCCATTCTGAAAATTGAGCCTGAGGTACGACAGTCCCAGAGATTATGTGTGAGAAAATCAAACCTGGAAATTGTGGGTTAATGCACACAGAGGTGTTGTCAATATGGATGTTGAAGCTCACGGGGCTGGGATTGCAGGGCTGTAAAATTGCAGTATAGATATCCAGGCTTGAGCTGGAATCTGAGCCCCAGGACTCTCTCCACAATGGGGTTCCACACCCAGGCTTCAATCCAAACCCAGACATCTACCCTGCAGTTTTATAGCCCTGCAGCCCGAGTCCTGCGAGCCCAAGTCAGCCATGGGTTTTATATTTCGGTCAGGGCCGGTTCCAGGTTTTTTGCTGCCCCAAGAAAACAAAAAAAAAGCCGGAGTGCTGCCGCTGAAGCAAAAAAAAAAAAAAAAAAAAAAAGAGAAGAAGAGCCAGAGTGCCGCCCCCAAAGGGCCGGTATTCTGCCCCTTGAAAAGGGCCGCCCCAAGCACATGCTTGGAACACTGGTGCCTAGAGCTGGCCCAGATTTCAGTGTAGACATATCTTACTGCACTGTATTGGTGTCTACAAAGGAAGTTAGTGTGCGGCAAGATGGTGTGCTATAGATTTACACCCTGGCTTGCCACACAGTAACTCACCATGTAGACAAGCCCTTAGTCCCCTCCTTTAAGACACCTTTTGTTGTTGAAGGTCAGACTATAGATCGGGGTCGGCAACCAGCACGTGTGCCAAAGACGGCACACGAGCCGATTTTTAATGGCCTGCTGCTGCCTGCCGGGGTCCCGCTCAGCCCGCTGCCGAACCCTAGCAGTGGGCTGAACCGGACCCCGGCAGGCAGCAGCGTGTCATTAAAAATCTTGCCCGACCCAACCCGCTCTTCTCCACCCCCCGCCTACCGCTCTCTCTGGTGGGGGAAGGGGGCAGAAGCAAGCTTGGTCCTGCCGGCTGCTGCTGTAGGGCAGGCTCCGCCGGCAGCCAAGCTTCCCCCTCCCCCGCCTTTTCCCCCACTGTGCTGCGTCGAGCCCTGTCTCCTCTCCCTCCCTGCCGCCGATGGCCCTTGCGAGTGAGGGGAGAAGAGCAGCCCCAGTGTCCTCACCGTTCAGATCAGTAAGGAGGCGGAGAAAAGGCAGGGGGAAGGGGGTAGGAGCAGGACGTATCCCTCCAGCCCCCTGCCGTGAGCCGCTCAGGGGGCAGGGAGCATCCCTCTGATCCCAGCCCACCTCCCCCAGCCCTCTGCCCTGACCCCTGCACCCCCTTGTACTCCAGATCCCTGCATCCCCCCCATGACCCCATCACTAACTCCTGCACCCTCCACACATACCCAGCCCCCCCACACCCTATGCCCTGACTCCTGCACCCCCTCATATGCCCCCAGCCCTCTGCCCTGACTCCTGCACCCTCCACACATACCCAGCCCCCCCAAACCTCCCTGCCCTGACTCCTGCACTCCCCACACACCCCTGCCCTGACTCCTGCACTCCCCACACATACCCAGCCCCCGCCATACCCCATGCCTTGATTCTTGCACCTCACACATACCCACCCCCAACCCTGAGCACCAGGTTGGCAGCGGGCTGAGTGGGCCCAGTGTCTGGGACCCCAGCTGGCAAGGGGCTGGCAGCCAGAACCCCAGACTGGCTGAATGGGGCCGGCAGCCAGGACCCTGGCTGGCAGGAGCCAGCGGACGGAATCCCAGATGGGCAGCGGGCTGAGCCGCTTGGCCTGCTGCTGGTCTGGGGTGCTGGCCCTGCTCAGTCCGCCGACGATCTGGGGTCCCGGTCCCCGGCCCCGCTCAGCCCACTGCCGGTCTGGGGTTCTGGCTGCCGGCCCAGGGTTCTGGCTGCCGGCCTCTTGCCAGCTGGGGTCCCAGCCGCCGGCCCTGCTCAGCCCGCTGCCAACCTGGGTTCTGGCTGCTGGCCCCTTGCCAGCCAGGGTTCCGGCCGCAGGCCCGGCTCAGCCCGCTGCCGGCCTACGTGAACGGAACCCCAGGCTGGCAGCGGGCTGAGCAGGCCAGCGGCTTAAGATCAGCATTTTAATTTAATTTTAGATGAAGCTTAAACATTTTGAAACCCTTGTTTACATACAACAGTAGTTTAGTTATATTATATATAGATTTAGAGAGAGAGACCTTCTAAAAAACGTTAAAATGTATTACCGGCACACAAAACCTTAAATTAAAGTGAATAAATGAAGACTTGGCACACCACTTCTGAAAGGTTGCAGACCCCTGCTATAGATTAGCAGGATGCACATGTTGGTTTTATCTCTGGATCAGAAGAGTAAATGGATGCACTTAAAAGATACTGTTTCTTTTGCATTTGAGTCTGTAGTGGAATAAAATAGGAAAGGAAGTGGAGTAGCTATCTTCTGTGGCTCTAGGTCTATAGAGTTATGAGGAACCTGTGAGATGACTAACTGTGAGCCTGCAACATCATCTAGCCAGATTTCTGTGATGCAAATCAGATTAAAGACATCTTTTGTGATGTGGGTGATAAATGCTGACCATTGATTTTACATTGAAGAACAGGAATTTGAGGTCTTGGTATTACTCTTAGACTTCGCCTGTTCTGTGCTTGCCTGAAATTGCTGCTATGCAATTGCATTGGTATGAGTCCTCTGTTTTCACACACTATTGCCTCTAGGGCAAAATAGAGAATAGAAATTTGTTTCTAGAGGGTGAAGTTCATCCCTGTGGAGAGGGTATTCATGAGGCCTACGCACCATTTAAATCCCACTTAATTCCTGACTGATTATTGAGAAATGATGTTTCCTCACCTGCTTTTGTTGGAGATAACATTGCTTAGTTTCATGTAATCTGAGTGAGGGAGTTATTTAGATGACTGAGACTCTCAGAAAATTACTGTCAATTATAATCTGAACAAAGCGACAGTGGCAGTTGATTGTACATTTAGAAGACTCCAGGAAAGTTGAGGGTCTATATTAAAAATAAAGCCTATATCTTCAGAAATATTTGTACATTAATGACTGCATTTTATCTATATTATTGAATACTTCTGCTATTGCCTGATGCGACCATTGAAGAAAACATGCGTTGCTTGCTCAAAGCAGAAAGGAAGTGTAATTGGAGCTGCCCTGGGAGATGTAAACTGACGTGGATGTGACAATGAGAGAGTAAAGATTTAACCAGGTTTTGTAAAAAGCACATAGTATAAAACCCGAGAAAGGAATTGACAGAGCTTGACGAGCTGTTTAACGCTTTGTTTCTCTGAAAGAACTGAGCGTCAATAACCATTTCCCCCCTTGAATACTACACATATTGTATTTTTTATGGTAATGTTAGGATTTCATTTCTTGACACGGTTTAATGCTTCATTTCTGCTTCACTGGGAAACTGCTTAACATGTGCACAAGAGCAGCAAAATTGTTAATAAAAAAAAAGGAAGTAGCTCATGCTGTAATGCTTAAACAAGCACTATTGATAGAACAAACTGCAAACCTGCCTTGTAAAACATTACTTTATAACCAAAGGAGCTTGCTGTTTTTATGTAAATTTTCACAGAAGACTAGTCCATGAAAAACGCTCCATATCCAGTGATTTTGATGAGGATACACTATGGGCTTGTTGAGAAATAGATGGGCTGAGATGCCAATGGAAATTATCGTACTGCTTGGTAGTCTATGCATGAGAGCTTTTGGGACGATACATGTTAATAGCTACAGCATTGATTCAAACAGGTCCAGATTCTTGTCAGCCTCCTCTTTCTGAATTAGCTTGTCTATATCTCACACTGCTTTTCCAGTAATGTTCAGCTAACATGGAACATTGTTTCAGAGACTGTCTCTCCTTAAGCTCTTGCACTGACTTTAGCCCCTTTCTCACTCCCTTCTTTTAAAGCTTCTTCAGTATATCAGGGGCCCAGTATGCCATGTCTTCCTTGCATTTAAGCATTAGCAGTGACTTTCATTTAAACATCTCTACTGACTTGATGACAGTGACTCACAGTTTTCTTCTGATGCCCCAGGTGCCTCTGTAAAGGAGCTTTCACTGGGCAAACGTGCTGGGACATCTTCACAATTCCTGACATCCTCAGGTTCTGTACACAGAATACTGTGAAGTATGTAATAATGCTGGTAAACGCAGAGTCTGACCAATGAGTGTTCTGAACCTGAAACTGCAAATTAGAATATGCAATGATTATAATAACTGTTTAAAATCTGCTTTAAGAGCAGAGTTTCTAAAAGCTTCTTTCTAAAAGTTATTTCTTTAAGATTTCAGTTTATTACAATAAAAGAAGAAACTTTCAAATTTTGACGCTAGCTCTGTTGTCAGGTTATCCCCAAATCCTTATGAAATAGGTAGGGATATCGATTTGAGTGTGGGTGTTTTTTTTTAATTTATAATTTCAGTTAACTTATTATTTTCCTTGCATTGCTTGTGGGATGCTCAAGTACAGTGATATTTGCAGAGAAATCTTAGTGAGGGGCAGTAATCTCATTCAGCAAAAAATCATCCCTCTGAAATTCTGTTTATTCTACAGCTGGCTAGAAAATTTAAAAATTTCAGCTGAAATGGGCAGGGAAAAGTCAAGCCAAAATTGTTGAGAAATCTCCCCCCAAAATTTTGCCCAGCTCTATGTTATTCCTTTGTTTCTCTATGTAATCTGATAGCTGAAGAGCAACCATTTTTAACCCACTTCCCAAAAACAATGCTCAGAGATTTTTTTTTGGTGCAGGGGAGAGATGTACATTGCAATGTACCAAACCTTTGTACTTATTTTCTGCCTTGGAAATTACCAGTCTGCATATTAGCTTCTGAATGTTGTGTGTACATTTTGGAATTGTTTGGCAGGATCAAATGACAAGCTAACGCACATGCCTGTCCCCACTGGTGGCACCTTAGAGACTAACAGATTTATTTGGGCACAACCTTTCATGGGTAAAAACCTCACTTCTTCAGATGCACCTGAAGAAGTGAGGTTTTTACCCACGAAAGCTTATGCCCAAATAAATCTGTTAGTCTTTAAGATGCCACCAGACTCCTTGTTGTTTTTGTAGATACAGACTAACACGGCTACCTCCTGATACTTGTTCTACAGCCTTCGCTAACAGCCAGTTGGCTTTTAGCTCATGCGGTAGAGGCTCATGCACTAAGCTCCAGAGTTCCCACGTTCAATCCTTCCTGCCGACGACTGGGGTCTGTCGGTGTTATACTAGCATCATAACAGAACTCTGGATAGCATCAATGGCATATATGCAATATATATTCTTTTGTATATATACCCTCCAAACTGTGAAACTAAATGCTTCTCTTTTTAGGATTAATGACAGTTGGATATTTAGTTGATTTAAGCTATAAAAGTAGGTGAATGGCAAGATAAGTAGATAGTAGTTTGACTTTAACAGCTCTACTTAAGGTAACATGAAGCATAACACTGTGGAATTGTGCATGTTAGGGCCCTGATCCAGTGAAGCAGTTAAGCACACACTTCAATTTAAGTATGCGAGTAGTGCCATGGACTTCAGCGCTTAGGTATGTGAGTAGTCCCATGGACTTCAGCGCTAAACACATGCTTAAGTCCTTTAATGGATCAGGAGCTAAAAACGTAGTACTAATTTGTTGACCCATGGCTGAATTGAATGACAGTATCCCATAGCCAATTTGCACGGAGGGAAACTAGTTTTTGATTATGACTATCTGAATTCTCATTACTACCAGTGCTACCTCACATCGTTCCGATGCTGGTTGTTTAGAGTTATTCTCAGCAGTACTGATCTGCTTCTACTTAAGATGTCTCATTTGTGGAGTTTCTTCTGGACAACAGACATGTGCAAGATCTCTTTTGTTTGCCTTTGTTTAACATGAAAGTGTGTCAATGCCTAAGTGACCAATTTGTGTTAAATGTCTTTAGCTGGTTGCATACCCAACTTAGAACAATTTAACAATTTGTGCCATGAGCTCTATTTTCTTGACTCCTGTGTACTTGATTGTGCCTCTTAGTGCTATTTCTCTTTCATGAAGAAGGAATAATTTGGTTGATTGTAGAAAATTGCTGTGTCACTTAGGCTGCTATCAGTCATGCTAGTCTGTTGTCACGAATCTGTAATTTAGTCTCAGTGGGGTTCACAGCGTATGGCGGGGCACAACACCAGCCAAAGAGATTGGGATGCTGGGGGTGTGGGAAGTGTATGTAGTCAATAGACCCCCTATAAAGCCTGGTTGGGAGGACAGGATCTCAGCTAGAGTGATGGTCAGCACTAAAGTTACACTCTTATTGGTAAGCAGGGGGAGAGGGGAGGGGTGCCATTGCTAATCTACCAAACACATTGGCAACATGTCTGCTGACTGGTTACAAGTTATGTCATCTTGTTTTTATTTGAGCCTTAGAAGTAACAGCGTTATCCAGTTTCATGTCTAGAATGAAGAAACTGTATCTCCCTTTTCATTAGTAACTTCCATCCTGTTTTACTTCAGCTTCTTTTTCATTTCTGGAGTTGGATTATATATATAGATTGCACAAATGCTTGTGAGGATGTGGGAAATGTACATATAACTTAGTGTTGCCACCTCATGATTTTGATCATGAATTCATGATATTTGATGTTTTACATAAAGCCTCGGTCCTGATTACTTGAAAATCACAGTTTCTTCTTCTTTTTTAAGAAAAGTAAGTTTCTAGTCCTTGTGGTTGCAAAGAAAAGCTTAAAAACATGACTCAAGTGCATCCTGAAGTCTCCAGAACTGGAAGACAAATAAAAATAACTCAAAAGTTGTTTTTGTCTTTAAATCTGATGATTTTTCAGCCACTCATGATTTTGAAGGTGAATGTTTGGAATTGGCAGTACTGTGAGTATATATCATGATTTTGAAGGTGAATGTTTGGAATTGGCAGTACTGTGAGTATATATATATATATATATATATTATGGGCAGGGCTGGTAGCACCACCTATTGTCCAATACATCCCATTTTTAGTTGCTTATTACTTTTTTATACTTCTTTAACAATTTAAAGAGTTTAACACCAAATCTTCCATGCCAGGTATCTGTTTCATGCTGAACTCTTTTTGAAAATTTCAGCCAAAAAGATTCAGCCATTTCTGAGATCAAGGCTAGAGAAAAATACTTTGTGTTCAGATGACCTGTTCTTTTTAAAGGCCTAGCGCCCTACATGTTGGAGCAGAGACTTGGAATTTGGCAAGGAGTGGCCACTGAGTTAGGGATGTGCTTTTACCGTGACGGCTTCCAGGCTGCCAGCTGTGAGTCAGAGAGCCTAGACCCTAAGAGTTTGGGCTAGAGTTGGGGCTTCCAAGGTTGCCAGGATCCTGGGCCAATTGGCTGTCTGTGCTGTCTGACCCTTGGGGCAGCTGGCTCCCTAGGATGTGTAAATAGGGCAGCCCTTGGAGTCTGGAAGCTCTAGGGTCCCGACTCTGAGGGAATCATTCAGGCAGGCTGCTGAGGAGTTGGGCTGGCAAGCTGGCAGGAAATCAGGCAGGTTTTTGACAGAAAACTGCTGTCAAAAGGTGTGCTTGTCCTGTAACATACCCTTCTCTCTAAGTATGAGTCTGCTGATGCTTCAGTTTCCCCTTAACTAGGGTTACCATATTTTGTGCCTCCAAATGGAGGACACTCCACGGCCCCCGGCCCCGCCCCCAGCCCCGCCCCCACCCCCGCCCAACCCCGCCCCCTCCCCAAAGTCTCCGCCCCCTCCCCTGCTTCCCGCGAATATTTGATTCGCGGGAAGCCTGAAGCAGGTAAGGGGGGTGTGGGGCGAGGAGGCGCGGCCCAGGCTGGCCCCCCGGTGTTTCCAGCCTGGGTCAGCTCGGGCCCTGGGGTGCCGGCCCCGGCCGACCACCCCTGGCCCGCCCATCACTGCCGGCCCCCGGCGGCCCGGCGCACCCCCCGGCTCCCGGCCCCGCGGGCCCGGCTGACCTGGCTCCCCGCGGGCCCGGCTCCCCGCGGGCCCGGCTGACCCGGCTCCCCGCCGGCCGGGGTCCCCGCGGGCCCGGCTGACCCGGCTCCCCGCCGGCTGGGGTCCCCGTGGGCCCGGCTGACCCGGCTCCCTGCCGGCCCGGCTGACCTCCCGATTTTCCCGGACATGCCCGGCTTTTGGGGATTTCCCCCCGGACAGGGATTTGAGCCCCCAAAAGCCGGACATGTCCGGGAAAATCCGGACGTATGGTAACCCTACCTTAACTTGGGCTCCCTCAAAAAGTTTACACATCCAGATATTCAAAACATTACCCCTTCTGAGGTCCAGCTTATTAAGGCCTGCACAAAGTCTTTCAACATAGAAGTCAAAGTCTTCACCCAGTTTCAGCAGGGCCCAACATCTCCTTCCCTTCAGAGTTCGAACATTCTTCTGCTCCAGTTCCAAGCTACTTACAGACCTTCCTCCCTGAGGTTCTACCTTCCGGCTTTCCCAGCACCTCTGGTCTGGAATTTGGCCTTCTCCACAGACCTTTTCTGGTGTCTTCTCCCTGCTAACTCAGGGCCCAGCAGGAGCCCTCTTACTCCCTGCAGCAGATAATCATTCCCGGTGCACTCCCTTTCTGGAAGGGGCCAGTCACCCTGTGACATCTGCCTGCCAAGCAAGTTTCAAAACCCACCTATGTTCCATCAGAAGGTTCATCAAAATTGACACCTTTCTGTGAAATGTTTTGTTTTTCACAAATCAGCATTTTGTGACAGAAGATTTCCAACCAGCTCTAGTACCTGTTATGGACCTGGGAGATGGTGGGCCTTAGACCACCCATAGCTAAAGGCCACAAGTAATTATGGGAAACAACAAATGAAAAAATAGGAATGGGAGTGAAGGAAGGTTAGAGTGTAAAAATCTGGTAATCAGACAGTACCTCAGACAGGACCTCAAAAGCCTCAGACAGTATCTCAGACAGCCTCAAAGCTGTCAAAGGCCTCAGACCTCAGTAAGCAGTTCTCGGGGAGCCACCTGACATGCTCACCATGGTCAACCAGCTCCAGTAGTGAATGGGGCAGGACATTGCAAGGAGAGAAACGATTGTTTCAAGATAAAGGCAGTTGACTGCTGTTCTAGGGAACTGGATCTATCCTTTTTTGTGTGACAGAGTTACTACATAATGCTAAGTCTCTTAAACCACACTTTTTACACGTGATCAATAGTTGTATGTTCCTTGTTTTCTGGGAGCCTGACATGAGATCCTGTGAGTACTGAATACTCACAGCTGCAGCTGAAGTAAAGGGGAGCTGTGCTTTGAACACACAAAGTGCTACAGTGATTGGTTTGAATAGTGTGCAATAAGTAAGGTGTATAGCCACACATTGAATGATGAAGAGAAAACAAAATACTGAAGAGCTGCCCTTTGAGTGAGTGCTGTTAATTCTGTGCACTGAGTGGCGCAGGGGTTCTTGGGAGAAATATTGTGTATCTTTGTAATTAATGACTGTATCGTAATGCGTATGTACAAGGAGGCTGAACTAACGTTGCACAGGCAGTCTTACTTCATGCATTTCCTCTTTTTTGAGTACTTGACTTTGCAGCCTTAACAATGTTATTTTAACATACTGTGTGTGTGTGCATGGGTATTACACACACAATACTAATTATTAGAGATTGTAAGTCACTGAAATATATGGGTGAACAACTGCCCTTTAAACAGGACTTTTAAAATATTGTTGTTGTTAGTAAAAATCCAGGGTCTTTCCTGGTCTTTCCAGGAATTAAAATCCATCTTGCTAAATTCCATACAGTCTATATGGTGACCGCAGTCCTCTCTTTGGCTGGCTTCTTAGAAACTATTTTAGAGCACTGGCATCTGCATAATGAAACAAAGGTTGTGAACTGTCTTAGAAATGAAGAGGTGAAGGGGACTGACTCTAGGCACACCTGTGTAGATAATAACATTGTGTGGGAAGTAATGATAAAAGCTATTTATCTCTCATTTTGTCTTAGAAATCACCTTGGATTGTGGCTATTTTCTATACATTACAATAAATAACACTGCATTTAAATAAAACTAAGAAATGGGTTGAGAATGCACAAAAGAGCAAGTTGTGTATGACCCAACCAATGAATAGTGCAGACAGTACATGTGCTGAATAAAAGTTGAGATAGTTAACGCCCTCTGAAAACTGTGTAATGCAGCGCTTATGAATAAGTCTTGGGAATGAATAATGGCATATAAATGGTTGTTTCTACCACTGCAGTTCAGATTTGTAACCCCCTGAAAAGACTGACAAATTGCATATAGGATTTTAAAAAGCCTTGATGGAATTATCCTGCATTTTTTTTTTAATACTCCTTTAGGTAATCATCACATAACTCATTTTTAAATGCATAAAAATCTCTGCTATTTAAAAAACAGTTTCAATCTAAGAAGCACGAAAGAAAGTCTTACAGGAAACATTTCTGCTTTGCTCTCTTTCTTTCTTTTTCTGACTTTGAAATGAGCACATTTAAAGTGCCTCCCAAGTTGACCTCCTAGCATCAAAAAGTTCGAGAGCTGGATTTTCCAGTCTTCACAAGCAACAGAAAGTGGCCTTAAACCAGTGCTCTAGTCAGGGCCGCCCAGAGGATTCCGGGGTCTGGGGTCTTCTGCGGCGGGCCCGGCACTTCGGCGGCACCCCCCGCCGCGGGTCTTCGGGGCACTTCAGTGGCAAGTCCCAGAGCGGAGGGACCCCCCGCCGCCGAATTGCCACCGAAGACCCGGAGCGGAAGAAGCTCCAGGGGCCCAGGCCCTGCGAGAGTTTTCCGGGGTCCCCAGAGCAAGTGAAGGACCTCGCTCCAGGGGCCCCGAAAAACTCTCGTGGGGGCCCCTGTGGGGCCCAGGGCCTAGGGCAAATTGCCCCACTCGCCCCCCTCCCCCCCCCAGGCGGCCCTGGCTCTAGTACGTCCGATCCTCCCCTGTTTAAAGTCCTAATGGATCCCTAACTTGCACCACAGCTAGGCAGTCCTGGATCCAGGAACCACAATGAGCTTCCTACTAGAGTTGCCAACTTTCTAATCACACAAAACTGATCACCCTACCCCTCCCCTTCCCTGAGACCCTGGCCCTGCCCCGCCCCTTCCCCAAGACCCCATTCCCACCCCCCGCTCACTACATTACCCCTCCCTCGGGGATCACTCTCCCCCACCCTCAATCACTCATTTTCACCGGACTGGGGCAGAGGGCTGGGGTGAGGGCTCTAACTTGGGGTGTGGGCTCTGGGATGGGGCCAGAAATGAGGGGTTCAGGGTGCAGGAAGGGGCTCCAGGCTGGAGCAGGGAGTAGGGGTGCAGGAGGGGGTGAGGGCTCTGGCTGGGGTGAGGGCTCTGGGGTGAGACTGGGGATGAAGGTTTTGGGGTGCAGGAAAGGGCTCCAGGCTGGAGGTGGGGCCGAGGGATTCGGAGTGAAGGAGGGGGCAGTGGGTTGGGGTGTGGGAGGGAGCTCTGGGTTTGGGGCGGGGGGCTCAGCTCTGGGGAAGTGGGTTGGGGCTCGGAGATTGGGCGTGGGCTAACCTCGGACAGCTCCTGGTTAGTGGCTCAGTGGGGCTAAAGCAGGCTCCCTGCCTGTCCTGGCTCGGTGCCCAGAAGTAGCCAGCAGCTGGTCTGGCTTCAAGGCAGGGGGGCCAGGAGGCTCTGCGTGCTGCTCTCACCCACAGGCACTGCCCCTGCAGCTCCTATTGGCCACAGTTCCCGGCCAATGGGAGTGTGGAGCCAGAGCTCGTGGCGGGAGCAGCGTGCGAACCCCGTGCACCCCCCGTCCCACCCAGCCTAGGAGCCAGACCTGCTGGCTGCTTCCGGGGCACAGCACACTGCCAGGACAGGCAGGGACTAGCCTGCCTTATACCTGCAGCACCACCGACTGGACTTTTAATGGCCCGGTCGGCGGTTCTGACCGGCGCCACCAGGTCACTTTTCGACCGGGCGTTCCAGTCAAAAATCGGACACCTGGCAACCCTACTTCCTATAGTCACTCCTTTTCCACTGCATCCTGCTCAGATGGAATGAAGAATCCAGGCCTGAATGTTTTTGCAAAATAGGACACTAATAATATATGGGAACTCATATAAAATGTAAGAAAGTTTGTATACAGTATGGAGTATGTAAACAGTGTGAGATTTTCAAAGGCCCTTAAGGAAGTTAGTCACCCCCAAATTCCACTGAATTTCAGTGAGAGGGGGGTGCCTAATGCTCTTAGGCCCTTCTGAAAATCCCAACCTTAGTGTCCGAGGCCTGGTCTACTCTTAAAAGATAGATTGACCTAGCTACATCACTCAGGGCAGTGAAAACGTTGATGCCCAGTGCGATGTAGTAAAGTCAACCTAACCCCTACGCTAGATGCAGCTAGGTCAGCGGAAGAACTGCTTTTGTCCCTGTAGTGTGTAAACATACAAACCTACCCATCTTTGAGTTTAAATGATCTCCCACAGTTTGGGTACATCTACACTACCGGGGGGAGTCGATTTAAGATACGCAAATTCAGCTACGTGAATAGCGTAGCTGAATTCAACGTATTGCAGCCGACTTACCCCGTTGTGAGGACGGCGGCAAAATCGACTTCTGGGGCTTTTTGTCGGCGGCGCTTACTACCACCTCCGCTGGTGGAGTTAGAGCACCGATTCGGGGATCGATTGTCGCGTCCCGACAGGACGCGATAAATCGATCCCCGAGAGGTCGATTTCTACCCGCCGATTCAGGCGGGTAGTATAGACCTAGCCTTAGGTACCTGAACAAAGTTCTGAGGACCTGGCATTCTTCCTTTAAGCTTTTCTTTTCCATCTCATGGACCATTCTCTCTTACAACTATCACATCTCTATCTCTATTCCTTTTTTGTGCACTCTTTCTCTATGGCAACATTTATCTTCTGCTTCCATGGTACATGTCGTCTCTTTCTTGTATTGATCTATATAGATATGTGCTAGCATTTGCTGTCCATACTTACACTGAGTAATAACTTACTCTGCAACTTGTCTACTGAAACCAGTGTAAAGTACTGCTCAACATTAGTAAGGGTGGCAAAGTCTGCCCATATATCTGTTAACTGCCTTAGACAGTTAATGGAGTTCCTCCAAGATGAATTATATGCGTATAGATCATGTATATATTTTTTTAGTGGAGATCCTGATAATTAGTAGATGTATAGTTTGACCTGAAATTAATCTAGATTTTGGCTAAGCCAGCCAAAGTAAAAGAAATAATAATAAGAAAAGCCATATCTTCAAAATAATAGTTCTTACATTCTAATAATTTGCAGGATGTTCAGTGGAATAAAACTAAATGTAATTTTGAACACTTGTGTTTTTCAAGTACTTTCCACTTTGTAAGAAATATATCTAAAACAGCTTTCTGAGGGGGGG
Organism: Trachemys scripta elegans; assembly: GCF_013100865.1. Taxonomy (NCBI): domain Eukaryota; kingdom Metazoa; phylum Chordata; order Testudines; family Emydidae; genus Trachemys; species Trachemys scripta. Next base: position 34,021,297 of record NC_048306.1, read on the forward strand.
AAAGATCAAGATAGTAATTTCAAAAAGCTCAAATATCTCTCAAGGAGTTTGTTTGCTGCCTAGACAGATCCTTCAGAGATATCCTAGTGTCTTGTGAAATTTGTAACAGCCTTCAGTAGAAGATAAAAGGGTCTTACCACAAATGTGAAGCTTAATTAGTTGATTTTTACAATGGTTAAATTTTCTTAAAACATTATACAATCCACCAAAGCTTTCACATCATGTCAGATGGCATCAGAGAGGGAACACTTATTAAGCTTATTGTATCACCAATTCATTTTGTTATACTGAAAGATGTTTGCTGAGTTAGAAGCATTTTCTAAAGTTTATTGTATCAATCATATAGCCAGCCTCTGGGTAAGGAATTGAAAGAGAATCTGTGTTTGCACTCTGTGAGTGAGCGTCAGTTCAAAGATGCTAACCTGTAACCTTTTTATTTAATGAGCAGAGAAAAATCATACTTCTGTCTCAGGATTGCAAACAAACGATCAGAAAGTCTGAAGGGACATTATGGGTATTTTTGCTTTAACAGTCCTTTGGCTGTGCACAAAAAAGCAATGGTAATCTCTGAAAAACGAATACAACCTGAGAGCAGAACAATAATACAGTACAAAACTTCAGTACATACTGTGTTATTGTAACAAGGTGCAAACATAAAGAACAAAAGAACATCTAGTTCTGTAGAGATCAAGGGGGAAAATGTTAAATCTCAATTCTCTTCAATAATATGGCTTCTAAATTAGGACGCTTTGGATAAAACTAGAATTGAAGCAAACCTCTGGGTGGCGTAACTCTACTCTCCAGTTCTTTAGAAGTTTTTCACCACTAGATGTAGTTGTTTGTCAGACTGGACTGTTGATCTTCTTGGGCATGCACTTACTCATTGTCTAAGTGGATGTGCCCATCTGGGAGAACTTTCGCTCACCACAGCATTTTGAAATCAAAATGGCTCGTCTTGTGGTTTTATAATAATAATCCAACATAGAACAACACCTGTACCAATGTTATAACTCTTTTCATCCATAGGCCACAAAATGTTTTACAAAGGATGCTGAATATCATTATCCTCATGATGGAAATGGAGAAACTGAGGCACAGACAGGCAAAATCAGATGCCTGCAATCAGACAGCAACTTCAGTGACAGATCTAGGACTAGTACTCACATCTCCTGACTCCTAGTTCATATCCACTAGACAGATTATATCTTTGTTACTTGTATTCCTTCCATATTTCATACCACAGCTTCCTTATAAGTTCATTATTTGGTAAATTTTACCCCTTTCTGCTTTGCTTCAGAGTGATCATTTCATTTCATACAAAGAAAAAGCAGGATACATTGGCCACTGTTTTGAGTGGGACTAGTAGCACAGTATTAGTGATAGAAAAATTAAATGGCAATGAAACATTTACTAATAAAACTCCAAATTTTAACACAAAAGTTTTCAGAATTAATACATGAATGTATTTCAGCACTGCCTCAAAATATGCTTAGATGTGTCATGCTTACTCATGTCCAGACCTGATATGTGCACTCATATTTCCTGCACTGATCACTCTGTGTCTAGCACACCCTCTCTAAGATCACCTCATACACAGGCTCCAGTATGAAACACTCTTCCTGGAGGTCAGTAGCAGATTAAGTGCTCAAACCAAATTATCCATTTTTCCCCCCCAAGCAAGTACTTTGACTTCCATACATGCAACATGCATGGAAGTCAAAACAGCAGAGTTTATTTCAAGGTTTTTCTGCACCAGATATTTGTCAGACCTTTTTTATTTTTGTCTGCTCCAGTAGAGGGCTTTCTGCCTACAGTAAAATTACTGCCATTCTTTGATGCACTAGCTGCTCTGTGTTTTTCAAAATCCAGGCTCAGTAAATAGAGATGTTGTCCGGAAATGATCACTGAGTGGCTCACTAAACAGCACAGCGATTTTATTTTCAGTTGTTCGAAAGCATAAATAGGGAGTTGTATTGATTAAAACTATTAAATAGAACATACGTATACATGTGATTTTAAAGCTTTTTTAAATTATTTGATTCATTTATTGTTTTCTGCTATTAGGTAGTATTGCTGCAGTGTTGATTGCATTTCAGTTCTTTACCCACTCACAGGTCCTGTTATTTTGGCATGCCTGTTCTTCTAAAAATAGGTTCCCAAACTTAGTTGTAGAAGTCAGTGACTAATTGTCATAATAATGCTGAAGAGAGTCGGTAATTTATGGCTGGGTCATATACAATAGTTGGTCCATCCTTTTTAAATATTCAGCTCCAAGGCTGAACACTTGAGGCAGAAACAAAGCCTGTGCTAAAAAGTAAGCCCATTGGGCTGTTGCCATAGCACCCCAAGGCATGGATATGTAAACCCACAGAGAGAGAATATACTGTTAAATAGTCCAGAGTCCAGTCCATCTGTCATAAATTTAGGCCCAAAAGGCCACAGGTGTGGATTGAACTAGGAAAATAAATATGACATTTAGACAAAAGCCAATTTAGAACATAGAGAGAAAAAAATGTCATATTTTCTGGTCTGTTCACTTAAATGTGCCCAGAATGAACAGCCCTGCTAGCAGCACATTTTCTTTTTCTCTCTGTCTTTGATTCTCAATGTGAAATATTTCTCCTCTATTGGAATTATTGGAATTGAACTGAGACCAATCAAAGCTCCATGTTAAAAAATAAATATATCAGTAGTTGTAAAACATGTTCCTTTATTCCATGCTTCTAAACATAACTGGTGAAATAAAAGTACATCTACTGTTTTATTAAATATTCATTTCAAATAACTAATGACATGTCAAATGACTTACTGTATTAGACAGATTAATAAATGGACAATAAATAACTCTTATGCACAATTAGTTTTTTATCCAGTGATCCAGAGGACTCAGCTCATGGGCCCAAACCTTATAGATTTTGCTCATTTTATTCAGGCAAGCCTTCTACTGACTTCACTGCGAGTCTTATCTGATTTAGGTCTCCAAGATTGGCCCTTGTTTGTTTAGGTTCAACATGCAAAGCATTGTCATGCTTTTCAGTAGCATATTTCTTGAATTAGTTTGCATCCATGTAACTTTTTATTGTGAACACAAAGAAGTATTCGCGGAAATGTTTTACTTCAGACGACATAGGTTTAATTAGTTCACTCTCTCATTTTGGATGGATCTTTATCCAAATTAATATCTTCATTAAATTTGATACAGTCACAAATTTAATGAAGAAGTTAATTTTCCACTGGAGGTATGAGAACTGTTGGACAAGTGTGTTTCCTGTTTAATAGAATAAAATCTCTCAAGAGGGTCACTTTTGGCCTGAAGCCCTTCCTTGCCAATAATGTAGGCCAAATGCTAATGAGACTGGACTGAGGCATCTTTTTTTCTCTAGTTAAGTACCTGGTGTCCTGTACAAAATAGCCTAATCATATTCATGAGGTTTTCCATTATAATCTTCTTCTGTGATCCATTCACTGAATGAACTCGTACATGGAGCCTGCCAGTGGTCAACAAGGCTACGTAATTGCTAACTTGATTTTAAGATGTTTTATGTTGCAGCATTTCAATTCTTCTTGTCCATTTCGGATTCATTTTCTTTTACAGAAGCATGACAATCAGAGCAGATATTGCTTCCCTGTGAAACAGTTCTGCAAGCATTTTCCTTCTTTCCAGGATGTGACTCATTATAAAGACTAAATATGTGTGTAACTCAGAGAATGTTTATAAAAATCTCCATTTGTTCTAACACGTGTTAGCATAATTGTCTGAAAATAATGCTCAGTTTTTGATTCTCTATAAAGGTTTAGTAAGTTAACATAGCTAATATATATACAATGTACATTATTTTTGCTGTTTAGGTTAATCTGCTGGAGCCATGGAATGTTCAAGAGCTTGTATCTGAAAACCAGACCTCCTGTAGTCCTACTATTCCTGCTATTGTGCTAGGTGGTATTGGTTTTGCTCTGTATAGCTAACAAGGGTTTTGTTCTAGTATCCTAGAGACAACCTCTCTTTAATTCAGAAGTTGAGATCAGGAATATTTGAAGTAACTGTTCTCAGAGCTGTAAGTCTAAGGGAGGGCCTTCTCCAAGGAGGACTCTAAATTCTGAGATATTTTCCCCCCCATTTGGTACAACAAAACTGAAATTTGTTGTCCAGCAGGCTATGCTGTGTTTACTCAGGATTTTTCTGAAGGGGTGAATTGAGTACAAAGAATTCAGCTTTTTTTTTTTTGTTTGTTTGCAGGATAGAGAGTTCTTAATTGACATATTTTGATGGTAGCCTCCACAGCATCATATTTCTTTCATTTCTCCAGACCCCCATGAAGGGTGGGGGGCTGCATTGGTCTAAGGGATACTTACACTAATATCGTCTGAATTCTTAGTTTAGCTTGCAACTTCCCAGCCCTTTGTGCACAGTCTGGTGTTGCCAGACTTTATTATAGTGAGCATTTGATGATGTTCTTAAAACCTCAACTTCTGGATTCATTTGATTAGGGGAGAATGCTTTTGAGTGTTTTGGATTGTCCATACTGGTACATTCCTTCAAAACCTGGAAAAGCAAATGTTAAATGGATATACTAGACACATAGCATACTGGATTCTTCTTTCTTCCTTCATCAAAATCTCCCTTCTTCCTGGAGCAATGTACACAAGAAAGCAAACACAAGAGCTTTCCCCAGTGCAAAGAACATTGAAGTCAGTGGGAGCCTTCCCATTCACTCAATGGGCCTTTAATTAATGGGCCTTTTCAAACTAGTCTGCTTTACCTGTACATGCCCAAGCACTTACTCCAGCATCTGTGATGTAACATATCTTTGTTCAGATCACGTTACTAATTGTATGCAGCATTAATCTCCCCATAGTTTATAATGTGGCCATTAGTTCCAGTCATCTATAATTATAATCAACGTTTTTTCAGTCTTATCTGACAAGGACAGTAGTTGCCCGACATATTATTTAACACACCTTATGCTCCTTATATGTGGAATACAGAACTTTTGGAGCTCAAGCAATATTACTGTTTAAATATCTGTTTAAATAATAGATATTTAATACAGTTTAAATAATAGATATTATAACAGTAGTTATAATGCAGGAGTTTTGTGGTTCCTATGAGAAGCCCTTTATATACCTTCTAATTGTTATTTATTGTTAACATAGTGGAAATATAATTTTAAAAGGATAGCAATTTTCTCAAATCAGCAAACAGATTAAGAGAGAAGTAAGGAAACTGGGAAAGATCAGTCTGTCACCTAAATACTTGTAGAGTCTCTAAAAGCTGATAAAGTATGATTCTCAGTCAGTGGAGCTGGTGGGTTGTAGAGGATGGTCAGTTCCTAAAGAGGCTGGTAACTATCATTTTTAGAATTCAGACCTGGGATGACTGTTGTAATGTTCTAAGAGGAGTCTGAATTTGTCATACTTACAGTACAAAGTTAAGTGCCAAGATCATAGAATTCTACAGGGGAGGAGAACCACGTAAAGCATCAGTTTCCTTGGCATTTTGTATGTGACCCAATAGAACCCAGCCATCTTGGGTATTTCAGTCCCAGTTTTTCCAGTTGGATGTCACATGGATCTTTGTGTGAATCTTCATCTTTTAATCAAAATTCATATGTAGCCTGATGATATGTCTGTTTATATCACAGGGTTCTGCAGAACGAGATCTAGTCTCAGATATAGGGCATGTTTTACAAAACTGAAGCCCATTAAAATAGATCATATTGATATCATGCCTGTTAACTTTAAAATGAAAAAAAAAAATGCAGGAGTTAATGCTCCCTTTGATGTGTGCATCTACCACCCATTAAGGTTAATATGAATTATGCCCTTTCATTTTGAGGAGACTTGATTGTATGAAGCAGTTAGTATCTGAACGAGACACTTTCCCTGTTCATGTTAGGGATGCTCAGGCAGCTAGTATTTCACTGTATTCATAAAAATGACTTTGAAGATGATACTGAAGGCAAGATCTACAGGACTATACATAATATATAGAGATAGAGAGAAAAAGTTAGGTTTGTTTTACATTTGAATAGCTTGAAACTAGTTAAACCATTCTTTTTCCAAACCTCCTAAAATAATTCATGTTTGGGCTGACAAAAAGCATGGGAAACAGACAAAAACAATATTTTTGTGGCCGTTATGATGGACAGAAAAAGGGAATGTGTATTTTTTCTACATATAGGAATGGAATGTTTAGAAATATTGTGGTTTCTAAATTTGGTTGTTCTCATTTTGTGTCACCCTATACATAGGCTTTCAATGATGTGTACATTTTGTTTTATTTTAACCCCTTTATAATTGCTCACCATAATACTACTGGGTACAAACCCAGGATAAAGCTACTTTAATCTATAGAGTTGCATTTAGCATTCTATACATTTCTTAAGTGTAATATGGAAGTTCAGACCTTGCTACCCTTGACTATTTTCCTCAAATGCTGCATGTAATGAAATAGACCGGGGTGGCCAACCTGTGACTCCGGAGCTACATGCAGCTCTTCAAAAGTTAATATGCATCTCCTTGTATAGGCGCCGACTCTGGGGCTGGAGCTACAGGTGCCAACTTTCCAATGTGCCAGGGGGTGCTCACTGCTCAACCCCTGGCTCTGCCACAGGCCCTGCCCCCACTCCACCCCTTCCCGCCCCCTTCCCTGAAGCAGCTGATCGGGAGGTGTGGGGAGGGAGGGGGAGGTGCTGATTGGCAGGGCTGCCGGTGTGGGGGATGATGGGGGAGCTGATGGGGGGCTGCTGATATATTACTGTGGCTCTTTGGCAATGTACATTGGTAAATTCTAGCTCCTTTTCAGGCTCAGGTTGGCCACCCCTGAAATAGACCGTGTCTTGAAGAAGAAAACTTTTTTTCTTTAGTCAAGGAAGACTCTATAGTAAATACTTATCTTTGTGTTCATTTATCCCAACTTTGCCTTCAGATGTATGCACTAACACCTGCTAATGTTGTTGGGAGATAACCATGCTAGAAATTCCGTGCTCTAATAATAAGAATATAGCAGTAGGGATATATTACCGACCACCTGACCAGGATGGTGATAGTGATTGTGAAATGCTCAGGGAGATTAGAGAGGCTATTAAAGTAAAAAAAACTCAATAATAATAATGGGGGATTTCAATTATCCCCATATTAACTGGGTACATGTCACCTCAGGACGGGATGCAGAGATAAAGTTTCTTGACACCTTAAATGACTGCTTCTTGGAGCAGCTGGTCCCGGAACCCACCAGAGGAGAGGCAATTCTTGATCTAGTCCTAAGTAGAGCACAGAATCTGGTCCAAGAAGTGAATATAGTTGGATCACTTGGTAATAGTGACCATAATATAATTAAATTTAATATCCCTGTGGCAGGAAAATCACCACAGTGGCCCAGCATCATAGCATTTAATTTCAGAAAGGGGAACTACACAAAAATGAGGAGGTTAGTTAAACAGAAAATAAAGGATACAGTGCCAAAACTGAAAACTCTGCAAGCTGTGTGGAAACTTTTTAAAGACACCATAATAGAGGCTCAACTTAAATGTATACCCCAAATTAAAAAACATAGTAAGGGAACCAAGAAAGAGTCACCGTGGCTAAACAACAAAGTAAAAGAAGCAGTGAGAGGCAAAAAGGCATCCTTTAAAAAGTGGAAGTTAAATCCTAGTGAGAAAAATAGAAAGGAGCACAAACACTGGCAAATGAAGTGTAAAACTACAATTAGGAAGGCCAAAAAAGAATTTGAGGAACAGTTAGCCAAAGAATCAAAAAGTAATAGTAAAAAAAATGTGTAAGTACATCAGAACCAGGAAGCCTGCTAAACAACCAGTGGGGCCACTGGATGATCGCGGTGCTAAAGGATGATAAGGTTATTGCGGAGAAACTTAATGAATTCTTTGCATCTGTCTTCATGGCTGAGGATGTGAGGGAGATTCCCAAACCTGAGCCATTCTTTTTAGGTGACAGATCTAAGGAACTGTCCCAGATTGAGGTAGCATTAGAGGAATTTTGGAACAAATTGATAAATTAAACCGCAATTATCACCAGGACCAGATGGTATTCACCCAAAGTGCCGAAGGAACTCAAATGTGAAATTGCAGAACTACTAACTGTAGTCTGTAACCTATCATTTAAATCAGCTTATGTACCAGATGACTGGAGGATAGCAAATGTGACACCAATTTTTAAAAAGGGCTCCAGAGGTGATCCCAGCAATTACAGGCCTGTAAGCCTGACTTCAGTACTGGGTAAACTGGTTGAAACTATAATAAAGAACAATAATGTCAGACATATAGATGAACATAATTTGTTGAGGAAGAGTCAACATGGTTTTAGTAAAGGGAAATCATGCCTCACCAATCTACTAGAATTCTTTGATGGGGTCAACAAGCATATGGACCAAGGGGATCCAGTGGATATAGTGTCCTTAGATTTTCAGAAAGCTTTTGAAAAGGTCCCTCACCAAAGGCTCTTATGCAAAGTAAGCTGCCACGGGATAAGAGGGAGAGTGCTCTCATGAATTGTTAACTGGTTAAAAGATAGGAAACAAAGGGATAGGTATAAATGGTCAGTTTTCAGAATTGAGACAGCTAAATAGTGGTGTTCCCCAGGGGTCTGTTCTGGGACCAGTCCTATTCAACATATTCATAAATGATCTGGAGAAAAGGGCTAAACTCTGAGGTGGCAAAATTTGCAGATGGTACAAAATTACTAAAGCTAGTTAAGATCCAGGCAGACTGCGAAGACCTACAAAAGGATCTCTCAAAACTGGGTGACTGGGCAACAAAATGACAAATGAAATTTAATGTTGATAAATGCAAAGTAATGCACATTGGAAAACATAATCCCAACTATACTATAAAATGATGGGGTCTAAATTAGCTGTAACCACTCAAGAAAGAGATCTTGGAGTCATTGTGGATAGTTCTCTGAAAACATCCACTCAATGTGCAGCGGCAGTCAAAAATGCGAACAGAATGCTGGGAATAATTAAGAAAGGGATAGATAATAAGACAGAAAATATCATATTGCCTCTATATAACTCCACGGTACTCCCACATCTTGAATATTGCATGCAGATGTGGTCGCCCCATCTCACAAAAGATATATTGGATTTGGAAAACATTCAGAAAAGGGCAACAAAAATGATTAGGGGTATGGAACAGCTGCCATATGCGGAGAGATTAATAAGACTGGGACTTTTTCGTTTGGAAAAGAGATGACTAAGAGGGGATATGATAGAAGTGTATAAAATCATGACTGGTGTGGAGATAGTAAATAAGGAAGCTTTATTTACTTCTTCTCATAACACAAGAACTAGGGGTCACCAAATGAAATGAATAGGCAGCAGATTTAAGACAAATAAAAGGAAGTATTTCTTCACACAACACACAGTCGACCTGTGTAACTCCTTGCCAGAAGATGTTGTGAAGGCCAAGACCATAACAGGATTCAAAAAAGAACTAGATAAATTCATGGAGGATAGAACCATCAATGGCTATTAGCCAGGATGGGCAGGAATGGTGTCCCTAGCCTCTGTTTGCCAGAAGCTGGGAATGAGCGACAAGTAATGGATCACTTGATGATTACCTGTTCTACTCATTCCCTCTGGGGAACCTAGCACTGGTGGCACCTGGCCACTGTTGGAAGACAAGATACTGGGCTAGATGGACCTTTGGTCTGACCCAGTATGGCCATTCTTATGTTCTTTTGTATCCCCAGCCAGAATTTGCACATTGACTCAATCAGGTTGATGTGTTTCAGTGGTCCTTTCCACACATATGTGCACATACATTTTTAAGTCAATATCAACCAATGAAATTAATTTATATATTTTTGGTCTGAAAATGCACTTACTGCATTGAGTACACATCTGTAAGTGAATAAAAAGTAATACCAAATGCAGCTGACCAGAAGTTAATGCTTAAAATCAAGAAACTCTACCAATACTTAGCTATGAACAAAAATACAGTCCACCAGAAAAAGAGGGCAGTTATCAGCAGGTGGGAAACCCAATCCTCAGCCCCATGCCTTAGTGTGCCTTAGTAATATCTCTCTCTCTCTCTCTCTCTCTCTCTCTCTCTCCAGACTCACTCCGTAGGCCATAGAATCATATTGATACTGCAGTAGCTTTAGAATGTTTGAATTCAAAATGAGGTTTGGGAGCATTTTATTGAAAACCCAGAAATATGGGTGTTAAAAAGCACATTTTCAACAGTAACATGACTGATATTTATTTGTACTGTAACCCTTTTAATTTAATAAGTATTAAATAGAAAAGCAGAAGTGTTACCAGACTAACAGATGACTATGAATGAAACAAGAAAACAATAAATAATAGAGAAAATTCTCACCAAATCCCTCTACAACATACACGGCACAATAAAGGTATCCTCTCTGTTGTTCCCTGAATGGAAAACCTGACACTCCCTTATTTAGCCTTTATGCATTCCTTGACAGTGACAGTGTCACTGTATACAGTGGCAGAACTGTATAGGGGAAAGAAGGAGACGGAAACTGACCAACCCAAAAATCATGTTTTGACAAGTTTCTTGGAAATGAAAATCTTCTTATGTCTGAAATGACACAGGCTTTCTTGTAAAATTATGTACAGCTTAAAAGCATAAGAGATACTTGCGTAGGCTTATCTTACAGAACTGTGTACATCTTAAGGAAAATTGGAAGAATATACAAAGTAGAGACCAAGGTATTAAAATCTGTTTACACTAGAAACCAGTCCTTGGGATTCTGCAGTCTTCTATTCTAATCAAACTAAACGAATAAATAAGAACTATCTATTCCACAACCAGAATGGAATGGAACAGGGCTGCAGATCTCTTTTATATGATCTGCTTGTTTCTGCTTTGTCTCCTTCTTGCTCTAACCATGACACTAAATTTACTCTTAAGCTGATACTTGCACCAAACCTAGGAATTCATTTTCAGGAGTTAACACCTTACCTGGTAAATTGCAGGTAAATTACGGGAGTATTTACTTCCCATAGATTATATGAAACATTGAATATTGCCATGCCATAACTGAAACACAAAACAGGAAAAGGTGCTTTAACATCACTTTTAAAAACTATTGTCTCACTCACTCTTCCCATTTATTTGAGGTTTTTCTTTCTATTCGTGTGCTGATGAAGTCATTGTACTGTCCCAGCAGGCCACAGGCGACTCATGAAAAGACTGTTGAATTCATATCCACTCATTACTGGATGCATATCTTCAATGAGCAAGCACTGCCCTCTTTCTCCTTTGAAAATTACCCTTACCACCTGAGTGCCCAATAAGTGACCAGAGCACTCAAAGGAGATCCTTTGAAAATTCATCTGCATTTGCGGAATTTGGGCCAAAGTTGCCATCAGGTATTTCCATGCAACTCCTCTGACTACGTGGGTGACTGGAGGCAGACTTTGATCCTGTCTGATTTAGAACTGTACAATTTACACCTCAGGTCCAAATCCTGTAGTCCTTTCTCCAAACAAACTCCCAATAAAGTAACAAGTTTTGCCTGAATCAGAGAACTAGATAAGGACTGGTTTCAGAGTAGCAGCCGTGTTAGTCTGTATCCGCAAAAAGAAGAACAGGAGTACTTGTGGCACCTTAGAGACTAACAAATTTATTAGAGCATAAGCTTTCGTGGACTACAGCCCACTTCTTCGGATGCATATAGAATGGAACATATATTGAGGAGATATATATACACACATACGGAGAGCATAAACAGGTGGGAGTTGTCCCACCTGTTTATGCTCTCTGTATGTGTGTATATATATCTCCTCAATATATGTTCCATTCTATATGCATCCGAAGAAGTGGGCTGTAGTCCACGAAAGCTTATGCTCTAATAAATTTGTTAGTCTCTAAGGTGCCACAAGTACTCCTGTTCTTCTTTTTGTAGATAAGGACTGTCTGTTCATATTCAGTGGTAGTATGCAGATGTGTGTGTATGTGTGTAATGTGTAATGGAAAACATACAATTGATTTTTACTAGTGGGAAAATACCCTCAAATGAGTTAGAAGACTCATTTCCTTACATTATGTCACGAATTCCTTTCATACAGCACAGGGGGTTTAATTATCTAGTTTTACTTGTATCACAGCAGATATTTAATTTCTTCGTCCTGTATCAGATATAATAGGTAGGAAGAGATACGTGCAAAAGAGCAGTTACTCTTAAGCTATGCTGCTTTGAAAACTTTTAAAGATTAATTGTATTAAAAAGAGATATATTTCAGTGGTTCAGGTGTCTTTGAACTTTATCTCTACAGATTTGATAGCAGCAAAGCTACAAAACTCTTTTCTCTGCTATCATGCAAAATTATTAAAATTAGGAAAGGCCTCTTTAAAGACAAATACATACTTGATGATCCAACTTTTTTTTAATTAAACAAGTTGAAGTGTAATTGTTTGATACTGGGCAGGTTGTGTTCGCCCACTTTAATTGAAATAAATTTTGCACTAACCCATTACATCAAAAAAATCAGTCTAGCAATGTCAGAGTTAATTTGAAAGCAAAGGCATCACTCTAAGAGTTGTCTCTCTTTATAAACCTCATTAAAACATGCAAAAATAATGTCCTTTTGCAGATTAGTGGCCCATTCTCTACATTATTCTAATGGTAGTTACATGTGTATCAAGGCTAGAAAGATGCTCCTTAGGAAATAATTTCTGCACTTCTATTTTATCCCTGTAATATACTGCCTCAAGGAATTACCCGAAAGTAGTGTACTAGCAGGGGGGCATGGGAAGCTATAATTGATGTGAAATGTGCTGAACATGATTTTCTACTTCTCATAAATGTTTCTCTCTCTATAATATATGTGGTGGTTTTCTGCCAGGCCAGAGAGAAGGTTGTCACTATGTTTGGAAATATGAAATGTAATAGCATCCCCCCGTATTTCACTTTGAAGCTGTTTGGCATGCTGTTTGGTTTAAACCCTGAGATCTTTCACCCATCAGTTAACAGGGAAAGAACATGGGGGGTGGGGGGAGAAGATGACCTTGAGATATTTCAGTTAACTGAAGCTGCATCTTAATTAGTTGAACTTTACTGTTTAAAAGACATGCATTAAGAAATGTGGAAATTTTGCATTAGAAAATCCCAGACAATTAATTTAGCTTTACAGTTAATCCAGCTTTTTTTCACAAAATCTTAAGAAGAAAAAAACAAAACAAACATGTTCCATTTTAATTCCGTGAGTACCAGATTTGATGCACACAATAATCAAGTTCCTTCATTAGGTATTGTATGAGATATCAGTCATCTGCAAGCACATAATGGGTGAGATTTTCAAAAGTGCTCAGTATTGTCCTAACTGTTCCTATTGACTTCATTGGTATTTTTACTGTTGATTGACGTGGGAGCCATACAAATACAAAATTTCTGGATATCTGCAGAGCACCAAAAAGGTTAACATTCAAGACTTCAAGGCTTTTAACAAATTTAGTCTTTTAAAATGTTCCTGGAGGACTAATTTAAAATATCGCTAAACCATTATCAGTCCCAGAAATTAACTGCAAAGGTAAAGCGAGGATAACATTTTTCTCCCTGTTTGACAAGACTGTGATTTGATTGGTGGAGAAAAGAAAGCCAAACACTAAATAATATCAATGAGCTGTTGTTTCCTTGTGCTGTTACTGCAAATGCTTTGTCTAGTGGATCAAGATCTATACATAACTGAAGTTCTATGGGGCCGATTCACTTTCATTTATCTGTTTCCTGTCATAAGTGAAAGGAAAATCATTCCTGTGGCATGACTTGTGTGGTTTAATTTTTGAATACTTTGTTTACCAGAGAGGAAAGGAGAATGTGTTTTTGGTGGTGGTGGTAAAATGTACTAATGGTTTTCTCCATTTGATGGCTCCCATGGGCATCACATTATTTTTCAGAAAATGGTGTTTTTTTCCACAGTACTGCATGATGATGGTAACAGTGTGGATTGGTACTTCAGAACCAGAAAATCCAATCAAAGTGTATTATTGACTTTCTTCCTTTTTATCTTTTTTGTCTCTGTGCAAGAGCTTTATTTTAGACTAGTTGCCTATGGCTGTGAGCTGAGGTCATGTCACATGGATCATTTGTATACTGAGTTTTATTCAGTCAAACTCTGTGTTGCCTTCCAAATTCAGAAAAGCCCAAAGCAAATAAACTTACTCATCTGAAGACTATGGAATTTGCTTTATCATTTCATTATATCTTGCTATGTCTTACTTTTTCATGATCCTATCAATATTCCCTCATATATGCCAAGAAGAAGGAGAAAACACTTTATTATCCATTGTTCTTCCTGATCGGCTGTTGTATAGCATTGTATACCTGACCCGGCTGCATATATAGCAATGTATCACATTTCTGTAGGACTCTTTTTGTGAATTAGGAAAAACAAACATTCCATTTACCTCAAAGTACAGGTTTAGGAAATTCAGGTTGAGGTTGGCAAAGTCTCCTAAGGGATTTGGGGACCCATTTCTTGTTAACTTTAACGTTGGAATTTGGGTGCCCCAAACCCTTAGGCAATGTATAAGGCTTTGTACAAAACAAATTCTTACTGTGGTAATAGAACTGTTTCCAGTGGTCTTATGACATCAGTGAAATAAAATGGCTTGTAAAACAGCAACTTCTGTTGTTGAGTGACTAAAGCTATTTTAATGACAACAATGCTGCAATTCTATAGCTTTCATTAGCATTAGGATAGATTTAAAGTTGCTATTTGTATCTAACCTAAGGGTTTAATGCACTATATGTCCGCAGGAAAAATAAACCCATACACGTATTATAGAATTTTTTTATATCTGCCAGCATTCTACTCAACATAAACCGGTGTCTCATTATTTTAGTACATATACATATAATGTTGAAGTGTCTGTTATTTTGTGTATTTTGTATATTGCAAGGATTTTAAAGTCAATCTTTCCTCCACCTGCACCAACTTTGACTTGGTCTTTACCATTTTTGTGGTTACAATACTATACAACCTACTTAAGTATTGTAAAGCTGCTACTTATTAGTTTTGTAATCAGCAGGAGATGTAGTAGGATTACCTGAATTATACATCAAAAAGTACTGAATATTTTTTGTACCTGTGGTAGAATGTTATTAAAATTAATACTCTTCACAGAACTAAAAAAATAGGTATTGAGCCATTATTATGGCATTGCATGCTTCAAAGCATTTTGTTTTTCATTCTGACTTCACTACTTATTTTGACCTTCAGTACAAGAAATTTTGTTCTTGAACATAAGAAGAAAATTTGTTCTGAGGTTAGTTCATAATAAATGAGACTATAATTTAGGAGAAGTAAATTCAAAGCTCATCAGAGATTCTCTGTGGTAGGAATAACACATGGGACTTATTATATAATAAGTAACAGAAGAGAAACAACTATGCAATACATATTCATAAAAATATATCCTTCTCCCTTTGGTGTTAAATGTAGGCTTATTACATTAAAGTAATTCAGGTTTTGAAAGGAGAATGCACTTACAGATCAAATATCTATTTCTGCAATCGTTATAGTTATTGTCCATATATTATTTAGTAACATATTTCACTTGGAATGGCATAAATAATTATTAATATAGTCTAAGATTAACTATGTATTTGTAGCCTCAAATATTGTGATTTTTTTGGAATAAACTTAGGTTATCCCTTTTCACTGAAAATAATGATCTGGAAGTGTAAAATATATTTTTAAAAAGCTCTACCAACATGTCACCAGCAAGCACAACATGAAAACTGGAAGAGAAAAGTATATTTCAATAAAAATGCAATCTTTAAGAAGGAATGGATTTGCTTAGTTTACCTAATGAGTAGTCCTTTTTTTATTTCAAATTAGAAAATTATTTCACTCAATAGAACACTGGCTATGACATGAACTCTCTTTGGTGAATAATTCTTTCTTAGATTCTCCTTGACCAAAGGACTTGGGTAGAATGGAAAAGGGAAATTACATAAAATATTTCTAAGCTGAATAGAAAAATGAAATAACAGATGAACAAAAATTTGAAGGCTTCTATATAAATATTATATTTTACTAGTGTCCTATGGAAGGAAGGAAATTACTTGTGGGAGCAAACATTAGACGTGATTAAGAGTTGCAGAATCAGGTTATTGGATTGTAGGGATATTAATGGATGACCTCTGTTGATGAAAGAGAGGGCTAGAATTCCTCTTCAGGGACGGCTCAAGGCACCAGCCGAGCAATTTTGTGCTTGGGGTGGCAGATTCTATGGGGCAGCATTCCGCCCAATACTAGGGCGGCATGGCCAGCTGTGCCTGCCCCAGGTCTGTAGCAAGCCCAGCGGGGCAGCCCACGTCCTTCCCTCCATGCTGACCGGAGCGGCGCAGAGCCCTCCCGGCAGGCAGCGCAGCAGTCGGGCCCGCGTGGCGAGCGCCCCGCTGAAGCCCTGGCCGCAGGGCCGGCTCCAGGCACCAGCCTGGCAAGCAGGTGCTTGGGCGGCGGCTCCGGAGAGGGGCGGCATGTCCAGGTATTCGGCAGCAATTCGGCGGACAGTCCCTCGCTCCCACTGGGAGCAAAGGACCTCCCGCAGAATTGCCGCCGCAGATCGCGATCGTGGCTTTTTTTTTTTTTTGGCTGCTTGGGGCGGCCAAAACCCTGGAGCCGGCCCTGCCTGGCCGCCCCCTTTCTCTCTCTCCCCCCGCTCCCTCCTCCTCCCCGTCCCCCCTGCTAGCCGGGGCATGTCTGTAGTGCAGGGAGTCCCCCTGCACCCTGGCTCCAGCCGCCCCGCAGGTTTCCCCCCCCCCCTGCTTTGGGGGCTCAGAGCCTGTCCTCTAATTTTTATTAGTACCTAAAATATTTCAGATTCTATCCTCTACTTCCAGTCTTAGAGTTTAACAGGGCAGATCTTTGACTATTGAATTACTTTTGTGGTATGCATTTCATCTTCCTTAGATACAGACCCAATGAATTTATTTATTAATTTTGGTGTCCTTTACAAGTGATCAGATTTGAAAGATGTTTTGATCACTGCAGTCTGGGCTGGATTGGAATAGCAGTTTCAGAGATGAAAAGCAAGCACTTTGTCACACAGTCTGCCCCAGGCAGACTTTATTTTCCATAATAAGTATATGAAATTTCAAAGTACTCTACAACAATAAGTTGCTAATTCTTTTTAAAATCAAATTGAAGAAGTAGGTTGTAATGAAGAATAAAGGTTTTCAAAAACTGAATTTGAACCAAAAAATGTTTCTGTTGAACATTTGTTTTGGATTGTAAATCCAAAGAAATTATCAAATGAAAGCATGGTTTGTTATTTCCTTTTGTCTGTCATATTTCTATGTGCTTTGCATCTCTATAAAATCATATTATTCATAAACCAAGTATTTGTGCAGTAAGGAAAAGCAGGTT
The DNA here is from genome assembly GCF_013100865.1 of Trachemys scripta elegans. Taxonomy (NCBI): domain Eukaryota; kingdom Metazoa; phylum Chordata; order Testudines; family Emydidae; genus Trachemys; species Trachemys scripta. The sequence goes on from NC_048306.1 coordinate 34,038,659, forward strand.
TTATACTTTAGACTGACATTTCTAAAATGTACTACATGTGCATTGCTTACTCCATCGTTAATCCTGCTGTAGTTCTGGATTATGATATAGTATTAGCATACTGTGTAGAAAAGTTAACTGCCTCAATTTTAGATTGCATTTAAAATAGGTGACAGGAAGGTATAAAGTACAGTCTGTACTCATTCAGCTATATCTTTCAGGCCCATTCATTTTTTTTTTTTTTTACAAAAATTCTTCATTATATGGTTGTTAATTCTGTCCAACATGTTTACAATTCTTGTTTCTGTAATTATTTCACAGAACTCATGTTATATACATTTTTAATTTGTAACCAGCCAAATATATATATATATATTCATACAGTTGCACAGTAATGGAGACATTTTCAAAAAGCACCTAATGGATTTAGGAGCACAAATCCTTATGCCTTTCAGTGGGACTTGTGCTCCTAAATCCCTCTAAATTGTTTCCTAATGGCAGGCAGCTAGTTTTTTACAATAATGCTATAAAGTTGCAATAAGTTAATTTTACACAGCTCTCTGAATTCATTAACGCCTGTATTCAACAGGTGGCAATAACCATTCATCGTATATTGTTTGGTTTACCAAGAGTATCTCAGTTACTTCAGTGTGAGTTATAGTTGTAAGGACTGCAAGACTAGTCCCTTAACGGGCTGGGGCAGCAAATCCTTAGCTTGTGTAAAGTTTTATAGTTTCATTGAAGTCTGGAAATTGATCTGGACACAGTGGCAAAATGAGGACGGACACATAGATGGATTTTAAGTGACAGTCCACAGCTTTTAGCACCTTTAACTGCTATCCCCCCATCACCCAGACTATCCTTTACCAGGCTTTTAATTGACTCCAGTGCAACCATGTAACCTCTAACTCGGAGGAGGCTCTCCTTAGCTTGCTGTGCTCCTATCACCCTCCCCATTGCAAGGCGGACAGAGGGTGAAGAAGGGTGTGGACCTGGGCCTGCAAGGGCCACAAGGTCTCCACAATGAGCACAAGGCCCATCAGTAAAATCCCAGGTCTTTTACCTCTGAGAACCATTCATTTTATCCTTTTAACTATGCTGGAAACCAGCCATATACCAGGCATTTAAATGGTCCCAAGGCAGGGTTCCAGGGTTCCTGCCATATAACTCCTTACTGAGCCCCTCCATAACTCTCCCCACCAGCACCCATAAGCCCCAGCATCCTCTCATAGCACCCCAAAATGACCCATGGGTTCTTTCCAAGACTGCAGTATTTCAGTCCTTTCCGGTCACAAAGAGTTATGGGATTTAGGTGGCTTATGACAAAAAGCAAAATAAAACAAAAACACACTCACACCATATACCCTGCAGGTTTCTTTTTGGTCTCCATGTAAAAAAGGCCATGAAACACAGCTGTCAAATATAATAAGCCAAATTGGCAATTTCTGAAAATTTTGAGATAGTATTTTACCATTGCCCCTTTCTAGACTACATTGAAACATGCAACGTAGCTGCTTGCTTCAGAAACTTTACTACTTGTAATAGGTCTCCAATGAGTTGACATTAGAGCAATCTCATTATTTTAGCTTTGTTTACAGACTGCTGCTTTCTTCTTCTTTCCCTATAATAAGTTGAGTCATTATCTTTTAGATAGCCAAATTAACGAGACTCATTTGTTACCAACATCTGCAGTCATTCAGTTGACTTGCTGTGACTATTTCAGAACTCGGCTCCATGTTCAAAATCTACTTTATCCTGTGCCAGCACAATCTCTATTGTGTCAGATCTTTATCAGCATTGTACAGTTCCTGGTTGTGTATCCCTCCCACTCTCTTTTTTGCAAGTGTTGATAGCAAAATAGTTACTTGGTGTTATCTGCCCATATTAAGTTGATGGGCACATTTTCTGTTAACTCTGGGAAAACATTTGGGATTGTAATGTATTGGAGTCCAACAAGATTCCTATTGACATCATAGAATATCAGGGTTGGAAGGGACCTCAGGAGGTCATCTAGTCCAACCCCCTGCTCAGAGCATGACCAATCCCTAGACAAATTTTTGCTCCAGATCCCTAAATGAACCACCTCAGGGATTGAGCTCACAACCCTGGGTTTAGTAGGCCAATGCTCAACTCACTGAACTATCCCTCCCTCTCAAAAATGTCTGATTACTTATCAGAGCCAGGAATTGAACGCAGGTCTCCTGACTCCCAGGCCAGTGCCTTATCCTCTGGTTCATGCTACCTCTCCATCATATAGATGAAGAGAGACTATGGCCTCAGTCTTGCATTTTGATCTGTGAGAGTTGACCCTTACATCCACAAAGAGCTGCATTTCTTTTCTAACTCCTGTACACTTGCAGTGAACTAAATATAAGGCAGACTGATTGGATGTGTCTTTTTAGCTCCAAAAGAACATTGTTTTGATGTAAATGGGATGGAAAACTGTTGTCTTACACTTAATGTTTTGAATAGAAGTGGTTGCAAATTTTCCTGCAGAATGATTTTACAGTGGAAAATGCAGTTTCCACACAATCAAAATTCTCTGTAGGGAACATTTTGTCATTTTGAAAGTAACATTTTTGGAATTTTCATTCTGCAAAAAAATTCAAACTTTCAACTTTTTGTCCCAATTTGGGCCAAAGCCAAATGTTAAATGTCAAAATTTTCATGGGACAGAACATCCTAATTTCTCTCAGTTCTTATTTCTCTAGGCTTTTAAATAGATTCGGCTGAATTCTCCCCTGTGCCAGAGCTACCTTTGGTATGGGGGAGATAGCATGTGGGAGCCAAATGCATCTCCCTGATCCTGCACCATGCAACCCTAGCACAAATTAGAGAAGTTGAGGAGCAACTATGCTGTGTCTGCCAACTTTATATCTGTAGCGAGTTACTCTTCACAAGGGGAATTCTCCATTGCTCACATCTGGCCAGAATGCAGCCACTTTGCACTGCCTGAATAGTGCAAAAAGGTGGTGTGGACCAGAGAATCTAGTCCAACATATTCAGATCTCTATGTTTAATTCCATCCTTTATCATACAGTTCAGCTGCTGGAAACTGCTCATCACAAAATGTGAACTTAGCTCAATTAATCAGCTGTGAGGAAATGGTTTTCGTAGGCTGACAGTCAAGAACCTGGCTTCACATGTTTCTACCACTTTGCAATATTAGAAAAAAGAGCAGGGGCAGCTCCTCAGCTGATGGAGCTGTGACCATTTGCACCAGCTGGGGATCTTCCCCAGACATTTATGCAGAGATTTACACAGGATCAGAAGGGCTTCCTTCACAGGGGCAGCTTGGTCCTAGAATCATAGAATATCAGAGTTGGAAGGGACCTCAAGAGGTCATCTAGTCCAACCCCCTGCTCAAAGCAGGACCAATTCCCAGCTAAATCATCCCAGCCAGGGCTTTGTCAAGCCGGGCCTTAAAAACCTCCAAGGAAGGAGACTCCACCACCTCCCTAAGTAACACATTCCAGTGTTTCACCAACCTCCAAGTGAAATAGTTTTTCCTGATATCCAACCTGGACCTCCCGCACTGCAACTTGAGACCATTGCTCCTTGTTCTGTCATCTGCCACCATTGAGAACAGCCGAGCTCCATCCTCTTTGGAACCCCCCTTCAGGTAGTTGAAGGCTGCTATCAAATCCCCGCTCATTCTTCTCTTCTGGAGACTAAACAATCCCAGTTCCCTCAGCCTCTCCTCATAAGTCATGTGCTCCAGACCCCTAATCATTTTTGTTGCCCTCTTCATAGTCTGCACAGAAAAAAGTGTAAATCCCATTTGTGCCAGACCTTTTCCTTTTTGCTTCAGAGCTGTACCCCGGGCCGGCTCCAGGTACCAGCTTACCAAGCAGAGGGGTGCCACTTCGGAGAGGGGCGGCACGTCCAGCTGTTCGGCAGCAATTCGGCCCTCACTCCTGCTGTTTTTTTTGTTTGTTTGTTTGGCTGCTTGGGGTGGCCAAAACCCTGGAGCCGGCCCTGGCTGTACCACTTCAAGCTGTGATATTGCCAGGTCTCAAACTAAAGAAGATTGAGCTAGGTCAATGCTTGGAACTCTGAGGAAAATCGAGATGCTGCATGAAGTCATGGTGCCATCTAGTACATGGTATTCTTCATTCTGAGTCAATATTGAACCAATCGTGTTTAGAGCCACTATGGCTCATAGTATTGTAAAAACAATCTCCTGCTTGGCTAACATTTTCCATCCTTGGTCTCAGCCTAAAAGTGAATCTGATGAAGTGAGCCTTACATCAGTTTAATGGCATTCAAGTTGTTTGAATGTGTGTGTGGGGGGGGGGGGGGGGGGGAATACACTTTTTGCATATGTTCCAACTGAAATATGTTACACAAAACCTGTGAAATTTGAAATATCAAAATTGGCTTGTTTAATCATTCTCAGTGAAGAAAGCAAAAAAACCAAGTTAAAAGAAAATAAGTTCCACATTTACAAGCTATTCATGTTTAAATTTGCATGTTAGAACATTTTCTATCCATTCTTTTTCCTGATTGATTTAACAGAGTGCATTAGAATGTTTTGCATATTCTGATAATGACACATTTCAGGACAGTTCTATTAAGAACTCCAGCATTGAAGACATTTACAAAATAGAACAGAGTTTCATATATATATATTGTGTGTATATATATTAAGGTTGCCCAACACTTCCCAACACAGGTCTTTGAAAAACTGAAATTGCTCAGTAGAGAATTCTTAAATTTTAGCAGCTAAATTCACCCAAAATTCTGTCTATTCTGGGCATGCTCCACTCCTGGGATGAGCAGGAGTTTCCCTGCAATTACAGCTCTGCTGCAGGGCATTCTGGATCTGGCCACCAGAACTAGGAGCAGGGAGCCTGTTTTTGCTTTGCTTTTAATGATCTCCCTGATGGGCAAGGTATACTGGGAGAGGAATCTGCCCATTTCAAATACAGAGGGTGCAAGAGCTGGATCTGCTGGGGGATGGGAGTAGTAGATTTGGACAAGGTGCCTAGGGGTGGTGGTGAAAATTGGGATTGGAGGCTAGCCCGGATGGGGGAGAGGGAAACTGGGAGTTGGGATGTGGGGTCTATATGGGCAAGGGGATTGGGAGTCAGAGGGCAGACTAAGACTGGCTAAACCAAGGTACTAGGAATGGAGGGAGAGATTGGAGGAATGGAAGTGGCAGCAAATTGGTGGGAGGGCAGACTGATACCTGGAAAGGAAGAATTGGGACTGGCTGAGCAAGGAGATGGGGCATGGAGCTGGGCAGTTGAGGGCAACTGGGAATGGACATGGTAAGGAGACTGAGACTGGGAGATACACTGGGTGAGACTAGAACTTGCTGGGCAAGAAGACTGGTATTAGAAGCCTGAAAAATAGAGACTGGGAATGGCTAGGTGTGGAGAATGAGACTGCTTCAAGAAGCTGGGATGGGGAATCAACAGGATTGGAACTTGGACAGATTGACGAGAATGGGGAAGAAGGTTCCTGAGTCTCCCCATTCTTCTGCTGTGAAACTGACTGACAAAGTCTCACATCCCCTTCTAGTGCTGATCCATATAGAGGATGACAACCTGCTACTCCTATCAGTTACTCTCTTAAATCAAGTGGCAAAGGTCTGTGCAGTACTGATAATCCATCGGGGTGATTCAACATGATGGAATATAGGTTTTTCCATTTGATTTTTTGAAAAAACATAGGAAGTTACACACAAAAAGTTATGTTAAAAGAGCCTGACTTTATTAACACTGTAATTTTTCAATCTGTTCCACCTGGGTGATTTCATTGAACTCTGCATGGGTATTTAACGTTCCAGTAAGACAGATCATATTAAAGGGTCTAGGCCTAAATGTAAAACATTCCTGATATAAATTCATACTTTTAACATTCTGTTTACAAACCTTGCATGACCAGAGTGTTCTTTAGTTGTCCCAGTCTTGTGCACCAGGCCCAATTTAGGGAAGGACAGCAGCAAACTAACAGCAAATTTTATTATGTACCCCAAAAGAAAATTGTTTATTATTATGCTAATTAGATATAATTGGAAGCTGAGAGTCAATATGGTGAGATGCAGCCACTATCAGGTATAGCACAACATTTAAATGAAATTGTTTAAATATTTCTCATTCCCCTGAACTCTTTGGCATCACTTTACCACATAATATGCAGCTCCCAATCCTGCCAAGTCCTGAGCATCCTGACATCAATAGTGGCTGAGGATGTAGAGCACCTTACAGCTTTGGGCCCATATTTTATAATGAGAAACTGATGCCTGTTCCTTGGGTCTCAGCTTATTCAGTGTTCAATACATTTATTCACTTGGCTAATGCAAATGACAGAGTTAAATCATGTATTAGTGAAATGTTTTGTGGCAGAACGTAGCTTAATTACCAGGCAGGGAAATATTCGTTTTGCTTATCGTCTCTTTGAGAATTATGATTTTTTTCACATAGGACTTCTTCATCAAGTTAGAACTGCCATCTTCATACATCTTTGAATAAAGGCTTCAGCTTTCACAAGCATCAGAACATCACCTTACCAACTCCACGCTTCTGATGCAAAATGTACCTTTGTCTGCTAGGGTCCTGTTGCAAGCCTTTGAAATACTACAGCATACCAAAAGAAGCCTTTTGCATGTGAATGGTTGTTAATGATAATTGAAAGCTTAGCACTGCAGAGTAGTAGTAAGTACAGGTCCCAGGTTTGGCAGCTGACATAGACAAATTGACCCGAAGGAAAACTGTATTTGGAGCTGTGCTTATTTTCGAAAATCCAGATTGTGGAATGTAGCTGCATAATGGAAGGTGAGAAGAGACCAGCTTTGTAGCAGAGGTTTGTAATGGCAATGTTGTGCATGAAGGGTTAGCCTGCTGCCTAATAATTGTATGTTTCTGAAGAAGTTTAGCATAGAAATATAATTGTAATAAGACAGGGCAAAGATGTGTTCAGGCTTTTGTTTTTTTGTATAGTCCAATCTACTTAGGCCTGGTCTACACTAGGCGTTTATGTCGAAGTTAGCGCCGTTACATCGAATTAACCCTGCACCCGTCCACACCGCGAAGGTATTTAGTTCGACATAGAGGTCTCTTTAATTCGACTTCTGTACTCCTCCCCGACGAGGGGAGTAGCGCTAAATTCGACAT